>NW_007726592.1:174801-177707 GCF_000696425.1 Galeopterus variegatus | reverse complement strand
AAAAAAAAAAAAAAAAAAAAAATGGGCTAAAGGCCTTGAAAAAACATTTCTCCAAAGATACGCAAATGGCCAACAAGCACATGGAAAGATGCTCAGCATCACTAACCATTAGAGAAATGCAAATCAAAACCATAATGAGATAGATACCACTTCACACCTTTCACAATGACATTTCACTTTGCCTCACAGTTTTTGGATGGCTGTTATCCAAAACACAAAAAATAACAATTATTGGCAGGGGTGTGAATGGAAAATGGTGTTGCTACTGTGGAAAACAGTACAGCAGTGCCTCAAAAAAACTGAACATAGATTACCACATGATCTAGTAATTCCACTTCTATATGTGTATTCAAAAGAATTGAAAGCAGGGACTTGAACAGATATTTGTGCACCAATGTTTATACCAGTACTATTCATGAGAGCTAAAATGTGAAAGTAACCCAAGTGTCCATTAATGAATGAATGGATAAGCAAAATGTATATACATGCAATGGAATATTATTCAGCCTCAAAAAGGAATGAAATTCTGATACATGCTACCATGTGGATGAACCTTGCAGACGTTATGCTAAGTGAAAGATGCTAGACACAAAAGGATAAATATTGTATGATTCCACTTATATGAGGTACCTAAAATAGTCCAATTCATAGAGACAGAGACTAGGATAAAGGTTACCAGCTTACATGTATAATGGTAAATGTATATTTTACCACATTAGAGATTAGCAGGGTAAATGTAAAATGGCAAATGTATATTTTACCACAATAATAGAACAAATAACAGGAATACTCAATTTTTGTTTCTTCCCACACCCTTCATGCTTAGAAAAAAGAGACATAACAAGAAACAGAGAATAGACATGTCCTGTAAATGTCACTGGATTTACAAGAGCCAATCAAATGAATACTGCTATGGTCTGAATATTTTTCTTCCACAAAGCTCATGTGGAAGCTTGATCCCAAATGTGGCACTATTGAAATATGGGGCATTTGGGAGGTGATTGGATTGTGAGTGCTATTCCCTCATGAATGGGTTAATCCTTCATGGATTAATGGGTTAATGGATAAATAGTCTATCACGGGAGAGGCACTCATGGCTTTCCAAGGAGAGGAAGAAGCATCTTAGTGTTCTCTTACTCAGCCCTAGTTATGTGATTCCCTGTGTTGCTGCAGAACTTCATAGAGAGTCTCCACCAAGAAGGCAGCCCTCACCAGATGTTCCCCCTTCACCTTGGACTTCCCAAGCCTTTGAAACTTTATGAAATAAATTCTGTTTCTTTATATATTACTCAATTTCAGGTATTCTGTTATAGGTAACATAAAATGAACTAATGCAAACACCTATATTTGAATCTACAGAACAATCAACTGATTTTCAAGGAACACTCTGGGTTGCTGTACAACCCCATATCACTGCCTGTAGAAACTACAACTATTGTCAACCAAACCTCGTAACTCTTTTGTTTTTAAAATCCTAAAACAAAGGGGAAAAGTAAGACCAGGAAAGGTAAAATCCACAAAACCTGTCTTATGGGTATGCTCAGCAGGAAGCAAAGGTCATAGGCAAATAGTTACATTAAAGAAAAATGAAGAAAATTAATAGGGCATGAGTACCAACATTAGCTGTGCTATCTGTGTTATCAGAACTTGCCTGCAAAACAAGGCTGCAGCTCCCCTGACAGAAAAGACTTCCCAAGGATGTCTGGAACATCTCGCCAGTGTGAACAGATGGAGCTGAGGACATTTTCAACGTTATAAAGATATCACCGAACTGTTGCTTGACCTTTAAAAATGATACTGGCATTTTCTTCTTGCAATGCCAAGTTTATTTAGATGATAAACAGCACATTCACATATGAGGCATACTTAAATTCTCATTCTCATCAGCCACAGAGCAGCACCTTGGGGTCACTAAGACTGTCAGGATTGGTGCAGCTACAGTAGCTTGGTGGCTTTGTGACATCTTGTCTTCTGGAGCCTTTCCACAGTTCCTCTAGCCACTAACTACTGAAACAAGATGTCGAAAAGGATAGGGAAATTATCCTATTAACCCAATTTAAACATGTATCACCTCATTTAGTTCTCACTACCCTATACATTATTATCAGGCCCTGCGAGGAAGCTGAGTATTAGGTCTTTTCCTCATCTGTAAAACAGACATGTGGCTCCTGCCTCAGAGACACCATGAAAATTAAACAGCAGCTCATACACCTGAATGCAGAGGGTGGGACCTAGCACACAGCAAAAATAAATAAATTAATTAATTAACTTTAGTATGTTCCCCTGAGGTCCTGGGGATGGGGACCTTTGGCTCAGCCAGGCCTGGAAGCCATATCTTCCAGTTCCTCATTGAGTGCTCTTACTACCAAAACGTCAGTTTTCAGACTGGGGGTGCACAGTCCCTGAAGGTATACAAAGACTCCTTGGAACATGTAAATGCAGACAGCTTTAAGTGGAGAAATTCCCAGATCCTCAGCCTTCCTATGTATGCTTTCCTGAAACTGACCTGCTTGGATGGGGCTGGTTCTGCCCTCGTCCTGGCCCTTCTCCAATCACCCTTCTCCCACTTCACAGGGGGGACTTCTCGACCATTCTGAATTTTATTAAGTGCATTGTCCCACAATGGTAAACCTTCAGGGCACCAAAGGTAATTAGAAATACTGCTGTCTTTATTAAGCAGTCAATGTCTCTTTATTAAGAAAGTCAATGTCTCTAATGAATGGATAATAAATCCTTTGGGGAGATGAGGTTTCTAATTATTTGCATTCAACAAAACTGAAGGGGGCCTAATGTCATCAACAGATCATTAAAATAGCTTTTGCTAAGAGATCACCATGTGATTTTTGGGGGGGCTTAAAGCTTGAGAGTTCAAAAATTGAGGAACACTGCTATAAGACAGTGCTTTC
>NW_007726592.1:171940-174193 GCF_000696425.1 Galeopterus variegatus | reverse complement strand
GCCTCCGCGCTCTCAAGCGGTGCACTGTAGCAGTGCGCCACCGGGCCGGCCCCTCACTAAGAAATCAATTTCTAATAAACGTAGTTTTTATGCTAACAGTTATTACTCAACTCTGTAATAGTTATGTTGTTTTGATTGTTTACCAATACTAAGTATAATTGTCAAAAGACAAAATTACAACAAATTTAAAGATCTTAATTAGCTTTACTTGAGGTTCTAGAATTGGGCAGCACTTCATTCTATAAAATAAAATGAGAATTCTGTCAGCCCAGCAACAACCCCGGAGCTGCCATAGGAAGTGTCCCGGGCTCCCGAGCTGGGGCAGTGGGGAGCCGAGGGCCTCAGCCATGCCCCTCTGACATCTGCATCCAGCCCAGCAATGACCAAGCCACCACTGGAAGCCCTCTTGTCTCCCCTGCAGAAATGAGGGGGTACCACAGGCCTCAACCATGCCCCACTTCCTCCTTCTCCCACCCTATTTCTTTCCCCCTTTTTCTCCTGCCCTCCCCCCAACTGCTCCACAACATCTTAGAATGTAAAAAAATAATATTAATAAACTTTAAAAATAAATAAATAAAATAAATGAGCGTTCTGATGAGCTGAGCAGAGGAGGTTGGCATTATAGACAAAGAAGGCCTGAAGAAAGCAGAAACAAAGAACAAAATGTGAACTGGTTGTTTCAAAGTCACTTTCCTTGTAANCAGGTTACTTCTTTGTGGGGATTAAAACAGATTAAAACTTTACTATCATGCTAACTAAAACTGGTCTGTTTGAGAATTTGGCTATTATCTCCCATTCTCCTGATTTCTTGGCAGATGAGATAAATGCTTAGTTTTGGTTTGATGTCATTAAACTTTAGCATAAGCAACTCCATTTTGGTTTGGTCTGTTGGGCCTAGTACAGGAGCTCAGTCCTAACCAATGGCCTGTTATAAATTTTATTTAACATAATGTTAAGTCAGTCTTAAAGAGTATTTAAGACAAAAGTTGAGTCGCAGGATTAAAAAAAAATTAAATTCTATCTATATTATTACTATTATTATTATTTTGTCATTGCAGATATGTCCGAATGAAGGATCCAGAAATGACCTTGAACCTCAAAATATGCTGGAATAAAATTCTGAGGGGGAACAGAGATAGAAAAAGGAGTGATATAAAATTTTCAAACGTTACTAAAAGTACTTTTATTAAATGGATGATAGTGGGTATCAAACTGTTTATAGTATTTATAGAATCTACTGGATATATTTAAGTTTCATTTACAAATCCCAATATTTATAATACACTGGAAATCACATGCATGCTCTGCAACTATTTTAAAGGACCTTTAAAATTTAGATATCAATTTGAAAACATCCCAGAGGATGTATAATTTATAAAATTATTTCAGGAGTTATGTGAAAAGAAAATGTTGAGCACTGCTGCATCAGACCCCCAGGTATGACCATGATTCTTGCCAGAGACTGACCTGGAGTGTGCAGGGTCAGTGAAGCAAGAGCAAGGAACATAGTCACTGCATTCACAGCCAAGGAGGCAGCCAGGAGACCCTGCAGGCCAACACGCACAGGCACGGACACACATGCACACCAATGCTACATCTTCCTCATTCCAGCAGGAAATAAGCATTGGAATGAATGTACTTATAAAAATTTAAGTAACATCTGAAAAATGAGAAACAAGCTATTGTGGCTCCCCAGTTAAGTGCCAATTGACTAAAGGCCAGCAAGGTGCCCGCTATCCCAGGTAAGGCTGGGAGGGGGATGCACACAGGCAATGCTGGCAAATTGCACCCTCTCTGTCTTCTCCAATGGATGCTGGAAAGAGGAATACTCCTAACCTTCCCACCTGCCAGGAAATGACCTTAAAAATCAAACTACTGCTTCTAATCATGCTCTTTAAAAATCTACTTATTTCATTCCTCCCATTTAAGCTGCCTTCCTTTGTAACTCACTAGCTCTTTGATTCATTCATTTGTGCCACAAAAAAATCAACATATCATGTAGTAAGTATGCCCTAGGTCCACACCAGGTCCTAGGACTACACAGTAATTAAAAAACACACCCAGGACCTGCAGGAAGTTTAGCATCCTGCTCTGAGCTACATGCAAGCCAGCTCCCTACCTTTCACACAGTTATTTGTTCGTCTCAGATCTCATAACCCACAGGAGGACACTCTTCACCCTCCTCTTGACCTAAAATGTTTAGATGCTTTTTACTCTCTCACATCTCACTTTCTCCCAGGACTCTTTGCAGAT
>NW_007726592.1:168447-170817 GCF_000696425.1 Galeopterus variegatus | reverse complement strand
AAAATGTTTAGATGCTTTTTACTCTCTCACATCTCACTTTCTCCCAGGACTCTTTGCAGATTATCCCTATTTAACTCTTGTCCCTCTAATCACTGTAGTAACACCCAGTGGTGTAATTAAGACCCCAATTTATTACAGTTCCACTTGGGTACAGACTAATTTGGGAAGTCAAGTACCTCTATCTCCTCCTCCCCTTCAGGAAAGGTAGTCCAGATGACAGGAGTAGTGTATTCAGAGGCATCTAACCAACTGAAATAGTGCAGTTATCTGGTATACCCCACCACTGGGACAGTTACCCACAGGGGAGAAAACAAGGTGAAAAGAACTAATATTCATGACTTGCCTAGAGTTCAGTACTTACAGCAATCACATGAGGCAGGCAACCCTTGCCAACATAATGCAACCACTAAGTAGTAAAGCTGGATTTGAACAAGGGGCTATTTACCAAGCTCCTAGCTGAGCTCCCTACCCACCTCCAGTCTTTCACATGTGTAAAGAGGCCTAATACTCAACTGGCTTACAACTACCTTGACACATCACCCCATCCCCCTTAGTGGCTACTGACAGGAACACCTTGCTACATAAATATTCATGGACTGATCACTCTCACTCTGCTTTTAGCATGAAAGCTCCTACAGTCAGAGTAAGGGCCAAATTTATCTTTAAGTTACTATTTAAAAGGCTCAATATAATCTTAGACATACAACACAGACTTCAAAACTATTATTTGCCTGACAATCTCTGTGCAGGATTTTTTTCTGGGATCAACTTCCTTCTGTAGTAAATTCCTTCCACTTCTAAGCACATTATAATTCATTCAGTCATTCAACAATATTTAATGAGCATTTACTACATGCTAGGCACTGTTCTAGACACTAGAGTTACAGCAGTAGACAAAAGAAAATTCCAACCCTTGTGTTCTAGTGGGAGAAACAACTGAAATACATATAATGTCATTTAATGTGATGTTAGGTGCAATAAAGAATCCACAAAAGTCTACATACAACTTCCTTGATATGACTAGATGTACAAATACTTATCTATAGTTTTCCTATCAATTTACTACCCACCTTATCCAAAGTCTATTGAAAAAGTTAAAGGTCTAAGATTTGCCTAATAGGTATTCTTGGAAAAAGAAAAAGAAAAAAAATTTGTATGTATATATATATACCTATACCATTTTCCTTCACTTTCCCTACCATAGGTATGTGTGTGTATATATATATATACACACACNAAAGTTAAAGGTCTAAGATTTGCCTAATAGGTATTCTTGGAAAAAGAAAAAGAAAAAAAATGTGTATGTATATATATATACCTATATATATATACACACACATACCTATGGTAGGGAAAGTGAAGGAAAATGGTCAGGGCCCCTCAGATGTTCAGAATCTTGCCGAGCATTTGATGTAAATATGCATGAGCGCTCAGGTGTTCCTTGGTTATTGTCTAATGTAACTGTGCATGTGCACCCAGGTGTAGGGGAGGCTGCCGCTGCTGGTGGATCTGCTGTAAGTTGCAGCCACTGCTGCTGCTGCTGAGGACTGAGGACTGAGCTAATGTCATCTGCCAATGGCTCCCAGGATCTTTTCCAATTACCTAGCATGGACCTGCATGTGAAGGCTCTGGTGACCCAGACTGGCATGTGAGGGGTCTGTGACCCAGTCTGCACAATGGGTTTGAAGGGTCTGTGGGCCCTAACCCCAAGCCTGGACAATACAAATGTAAAACTTAGCATAACTAAAATAATGAAACATTTTGGCTTATAGTTATGAATTGCCTAACCAGACAATTAGCTTAGCTATTGCTTTAGCAATATATATATATATATAAATAAAGCATGCTTCTCACATTGCTAGGTACACTTATAAATTCACAGATTTACATAAGGACATGACAGCAACCATGAAGAAGACTTTAATGGCACAAGTTAAATACCACTTCCAAATACAAAGAAATTAAAGACTTCTTTTTTGTACAGGACAGATTTGAGGACAGATGCTACAGCCTTTTTCAAAGATAAGAATTATACTTTGACATGCAGGAGATAGAAAGTGGCTGCCTACGTCTTGGCCTTGTCCTTTTGTCATCCCGGCCTCCTGCCATCAAGAATATCTTTCAGATTTTCTCTGAATCTTCCACACATCCTACTCTCTCAGGTTCACAAATATGGCTCTGTCTTGCTAGAGAGATTTTTCTTCCCTGCCCCATCACCCACTATGTCCCATCATCCTTTACTTAGCTCAAATGTTACTTTCTTCACAACTGCTCCTAAAACCATCAGCTCCACTAAGTGTCTTTGCTTCAGGCACTCCCAGGCACCTGTATTTGTCTCGACACACACTGTGTGCATATTTAGTCCAGACA
>NW_007726592.1:159837-168074 GCF_000696425.1 Galeopterus variegatus | reverse complement strand
CCTTTACTTAGCTCAAATGTTACTTTCTTCACAACTGCTCCTAAAACCATCAGCTCCACTAAGTGTCTTTGCTTCAGGCACTCCCAGGCACCTGTATTTGTCTCGACACACACTGTGTGCATATTTAGTCCAGACACTCAATCTGTGAGGGTTGTGATCCTCTCTGCTTAGAGCTGTAATACTCCCTGTCTTTATTAAGCACAGTGCCTGGCACACAATGGGTGCTGCTCAGTTAATATTTGTTATGTTGTAGAGAAGACATACTGATTCATTATATTCAAATATCTTCTGAATGTGATAATGTTTAAGCTCAGGTAGGTAGAAGGAATCTCACAGAGTGATACACTATTACTGCTTAGATACATTTCTCTTAGATAACTGAAATCTCTGTTAATGGAGAACGGTCAGCATTGAGCACACTCAGCTTTCATTAGAGAGATGAAGATACAATTTACAAATACCTGCAGTTCAAGATGAAGGAACAACGGTCTTAGATTCAGCATGTAACATAAATACTGTTTAAAGTTCTCTTTCCACTGGTTGAGGAGGTTGATTTAAAAAAACTAACAACCGACTGAGTTTTTAGTTATTTTTGGGAAAAGACCAAATAATCTGACTTGTGGTAGAGAAAATGATTGCCCCACTCAGCACAGTCATCTCCAGGGTTTTGTTTTTTTTTTTAAAGCCTACAAAGAGACTCAACCAATAATTTATTCATTTTGTTTTTAATCCAGGGAAATACCTAATCCCAGGAGAAATCAGACAAGAAAAAGAACAAACTTACCAACAAGTGAGCAGTCGGGTGAATCTGGCAGTGCGAGCCATCAGCAGCCAGCATAACAAGCACACTCGTGTGGGGAATGAAGGTTCCTACAAGCACATCTTTGTGCTCCCAGGAGCAGCTGCCTCAGTCTTTACAGGAGGGAAGGACCAGCAGGTGTCTGCCACCCACATTAGCTTCAGCTCAAACAGGCTCAGGCCTCCAGCTCCTCTTATCTGTCCCAATAGTAAACCACTGAGCTCACTGGAAACAATTTAATATTTCCCCCATTCCCATTGTACCCTGAAAATTATTATTCTATTCAATTCTGTCTGCCCTGACAAGATAAATGCCTAGTAGAGTTGCTGATGTATACATATCAACTGAGGAAAAAAAATAATTTTAATGTATCTTGTTGCAGAAATTATCAATTCTTATTCATAACAATACACTGTTTTTAAAAAATAAGACTACAGGTTATTTACTAACATGGCAGTTTACACCTGACTGGAAAAAAAAATCTGAAAATTGAATGGTCTATAAGCCAGAGATAGTGAGAAAGGAGATAAAATTTTCATATAACCAAATGATATCTGGGGAAAAAAACAGGTCGTGGGGAGGGGCTGGGGAGATGTTGGTCAAAGGATACAAAATTTCAGTTAGAAAGGAAGAGTATTTTCAGTAGATCTACTGTACAACATGGTGATTATAGTCAGTAACAATGTATTGTACACTTAAATTGGCGACAGTGGATTTTAAATGTTCTCACCACAAAAAATAAGTATGTGAGGTAATGAACATGTTAATTAGCTTGAGAGTCATTCCACAATGCATACGTATATCAAAAATATCATGTTGTACACAATATATACAATTTTTATTTGTTGATTTTTAAAAAATGGATTAACAGTAAGAAGAAAGGGGGAAAAAAAGGTCAAAGAGAAAAAAACCAAAAGTTGATATAGCCAAAAGAAAGACCTGAAAGCCTGGCTAGTTAGTTCAGTTTGTTAGAGTGCAGTGTTATAACACCAAGGTCAGGGGTTTGGATCCCTGTACCTGCCAGCTGTCACAATACAAAACAAAAAAACCCCCACCAAACCTGAATTTAAGTATGGCAGAAGACAGCAACAATATCAGAATACCCCTGCTAAACAAATACTTTACTTACTACAATGACACATTTCCATCTGACTGCACACGTAAAATGAGATGAGCTTCAGGACAGTCAACTAGTCAACAGTGCAGGTTCTAGACCAAGGGCACCTGGGTTCAAAATCCTGTCTCTGCCACATAATGGCTACATGACCTTTTCAAGTTACTTCCATTAAAAATGGGGATACTGATTACATCAACCAGAGGTAAACTATACTGCAGTCAGGTTGCACTTGTTTAAATCCCCTGCACTCACCAAAGGACTATGTTCAGACCTAAATATCAGCATTAGTATGAAAAAAACCAGGGACAGTACTAGTACCCATCTCAGAGGGTGCTGTGAGGATTAAATAAATTAATACATGTAAAACCCTAAGAATGGTTTTATCACCCATAGTAAGTGCTCAGTTAATGTAAACTATATTTTGCTTGTATCCATGGTAAAGGGTATTTTTTTTTTTTTTCCTTTCTGTCTTTCTTCGTGACTGGCAACGGATCGCAACCCTCAGTGTTGCGCCCGTACCTGACCGGGACCGGCAACGGGATCGCAACTCTTGGTGTTGCTCCCGTACCGCGCTCAGCCAGTGAGCGGCCGGTTTGTATGTGGGATCCGAACCCTCGGCGGGAGCGCCGCCGCACTCCCAAGCGGCGCACTGTAGCAGTGCGCCACCGGGCCGGCCCCAAATGATCCCAGTAGCTTTCTTTTTTTTTCCCCCTTTTTGTCTTTTTTCGTGACCGGCAACGGATTGCAACCCTCAGTGTCGCGCCTGTACCGGACCGGGACCAGCAACGGGATCGCAACCCTCATTGTTGCGCCCGCACCTCACTCAGCCAGTGAGCGGCCGGTCTGTACGTGGGATCCGAACCCTCAGCGGGAGCGCCACTGCGCTCCCAAGCGGCGCACTATAGCAGTGCGCCACCGGGCCTGCCCCCGGTAAAGGGTATTTTTAACATTTAAAATTGTATAGAAAAATTACCAGGCATGAACAATTAATTATCTTAGTTTTCAGCACCATGTTCTAAGCAATTGAGCTAACCAGCCAGCCCAATTACCTTACTTTTATTTCTGTGAATTGGAAATCCATCCTAAATCAAATCAATCAATCTATCTTTCTATCTATTTATGAGTGAATGAATGAACTGGTATAACAATTTTAGCTGTGCTTTGGGGGGAGAAATTGAGAACCATGCAAAATTTAAATTTCATGCTTCAATAGCACTGCAAATCAAATATACAATAATGTGTTAACTTATACAGACTGAGCAAATAGTCCTTCAGAGTCCAAAAGGTCTTAATAGACATATCTAAACATTATTGAATTCTGTGCTAAAAAAAAAAAAAATTACTTGAACGCCACCTGGAATACTTGACAAATAAGTCCATTGACTTTGGTTCTTCTATTCTGCTTTTGCAGCATGCCTTAAAAGCAATTACTATTCCATTACTGTTCAAGAGAAAATTTATCAGCTTGTAATTGAGAGGCAAGCGGAGTAGACAGAAGAAAATGGAGCCACCAACTATAGTTTCCAAGAAGAGGCAGACAGCAGCCTAAATGTTTAAAAAACACAACATTCATTGCACCAAACAATGATTTGGACATGTCTTCAAGTCTATTAACAAGAGAGAATAATCAGTGAAAAGCAGGTCGAGGGAGAAATAATGATGGAAAAAGACAATAGAAGAGGCAAAGGTAGAATGTCTTTTAAACCCAAATTGCTATTTCTATCCCTTTAAAATATCAAAATCCAAACAAAAACTGCTGGTCTCCAAAGAAAAGTCTTATAAAAATGAACCATAATTCAAATACTGTATACCCAGGGAGAATGAAAAAAATCTATAGTTCTAACATTTACAGCCAAAGAAAATTGGCTATAGTTTTATATACGCATTTTTATAAAATTCTCACCTTTTATCAGACCCATGGCATAACTATTGATAATATACTTTCAGAGGGGAGAAATAAAACACAAGGGGCACATATCAGGTAAAATAGTCTTTTTATGCTGCACCTAAGAGAATCTTCTAGGTTTCTTCACTTTAAAAAGGTAATTACCCTAAACAAAGTAATTGTATCAAGGGCAAAAGAAAGGTAAATCTTATGTCTCCTTTCAGTAAACATATGCAGAATTACTATCTAGGAGGAAAAGTGCCAAACATTCAGCATGTAAAGGGAGAAGCATATAGATGCTTCAGAAAAGGAGCAAGACAATTAAAATCCAGCTCCTTCACCTGCCTCGCACACAAATGGCTTGAGAGCACCCGATAAAAAATTCAAACAAGGGGACTCTTTAGTTCTCTGCTTTCCAGAAACATCTTCAAGATGCTGTCTCATTAACTGACTCTTTTCAGAAGCTCCTGAGGTGTCTCAGTTAGTCTGTCTTACAGTCTTACTTCATTACATTTAAAGTTATATATTTTTAAGTTTTTTTTTCTTGCTTGGAAAGTGCTATTTTTTAAACTTCCACTCCAATTGATTTCCAAAGGTGAAACCAATTTCACCTGAAAAGCACCTGCTTTAAACTTAGGAAAGCTTTGAAGATTTTTAGCAAGGAACAGAAATCTGATCAATAGTGTTATCAAAAATATGACTATATATAAAATCACATTTATTTGTAGTTGTGGCTTTTATTAAATCAGCTTAAATCCTTTGCAAATAAGCTTTTCCAGAGAGCCAGATCAATAGGATGCACAGACAGGTGGAATTACCTGTGATCCACAGTGCAAAACCCATTAATGGCACAGGAAGAACAGGAGTAGTTGCTGAGATACTTGAAACCTGAAAAACCCCCACCACCTTCTTCTCCAATGGACAGCCAGTTTCTGTGGCTACACTCATACTAAGCTTCATTTGCAAATGGATTTGGCTGTTAACAATGCAAATATTTCTTTCCTCGTGGCACAGCTCAGTTGAAAAGAGAGGCTGAAAATTAGTTAGCTGTATAGAGAAAAAAGCACCATTCCAGTTACCAGGGAGGACTAATTGAACACAGACTGCCTGTTGCCTCTTTAATTTAATTTGGAGACCTTTCATCCCTTACTTTCCTTCATTTGCAGCCAATACTTAGTGAGCTAATTTGTACCTGGTTCATTTTCTTCCTTTTATCTTATCTACTTTAAATCAACCATGGAAATTAAAGGCACTAGGAATAAAAGATGAAGCCTGACTTGGGACATTTTTTCCTTAAGAACTATGAATTACTTAAAAAACTAATTTGTGTGCATGCACAATGTAAAGGCCTGAGACATATGTTTCAGCCCCACGGCATCCCGGATCAGCATCTTTCCCTTCCCCTAAGGAGGTGCAGTTTTAAAATGTGTTATCTGGTCCTATCTTTCCTCCAAGAGAACAATGTCTAGACTGTAATCCACATGGAATCATTAGTCTGAGAAGGGTGTATGGTGGACCATCCCATTAATAAACTAAGGGTTTAAAGAAAAACAAAATTCTGGAAAGTGCACAAGACTAAGGGTGCATAAATTGCACTAAATCTAATGCGTTCAATGGTGCTTGCCATGCAAGGAAGAGAAAAAACTGTAACAAGGAAAACTGAATGTATCAGCATACAGAGAACAGAGGCCTAATCTGTACACAAACATTGTAGCATATCTGGGGTGGGGTTACTGGTGGAGAAAGGCACTAGTCATAAAACTATGTCTGGGAGTAATGTCCAGGGGCTACAGAACTTAAATTCTATGTGTATCATGCATATTATGCTTAAAACAACAATAAAAAACCTTCTGTTGTGTATTTTGTATACTCAGCACCTCTCCATAAAAACAGTTGCACATGCTCTTTTTTTAAGACAAATTTATCTTGATTATTAAATTTCTTCCAAATGTACAAAATTATAGTGTTTTGTAAGTTTTGCATGTTTTGATCCTTGATTTCTTATTTGTCAATACTCTCTTTCCTCGCTACCCTCTACTCTTCCTTTTATCTTATACTCCCCTACCCCATGGACCCCTACCTGCCAACCTCCCCCCCGCCAAAATACTCGATTTTTCCCTGCTGCTTAACATCCACCCCACCAACAAGCCCTCCTTTCAGCTTGGGAAGCAAAGAAAGACTGTGTTGTGAAGAGTTTCATTGTCTGTATGTGCCAACTCTTCCCCTCATCTTACACCTCACAACAGCAATAAGCTGGGAATAAATGGAATCATTCCCCCCTTCACAGTCTAGTCCACTTAAGGGTTAATTAACAGCGATATGCATTATTGCACTTCAACAAAACCACACGTTTTCACAGCTAAGGTAACTTCCAAGTTGTAAATGGGAAAAAGAAAGAGACTTTGGGGTTTAAAATTACAGTGCATTGAAATATAAAGGTGTTTGCTTCAGAGTACAGGCCACTTTTGTTGGGGGAAAGAGCACTCATGCAGGATTAAAATAAAAGCCCAGGGGCTAGCCAGATAGCTCAGTTGGTTAGAGTGGGGTGTTAAAACACCAAGTCAAGGGTTCAGATCCTTGTCAGGGCCAGTCACAAATATGAAACCAATAAATAAAAGCCCAACTTAAAAAAAAAAAAAATCAAATGATATCTCTCATCTTGTTTATAATAAAACCATATGATACAACGCAAAGCTTATTTATTTCTCTGGCGAAACGTGCAATGAAAGCCCTAGGCAGTGAAAGGACGGAGAAGAAACGATGGCGAACATTACTGTTCCTTTTATTGATGGAGAGAATTAATAGAAATGAAGCCAGCAATTACCTTTAAGAAATGGATTTTTTTTTTTATTGATGGAGAGAATTAATAGAAATGAAGCCAGCAATTACCTTTAAGAAATGGATTTTTTTAAAAAAAGCACAGAAAAATTAAACTGGAAGGATACAGAGTAGCTCTGACCTGAGGTTAAGAAAGCAAAGCTGAGAGGTTAAGATGAAAGTGTGGGGAGCAGTTAGGGTATTTGATTACTAGACACACAGATTTTACAAGTTCACAGTGTCCAGCTCATACAAGTATTTCCCGAATATCCAGTTTACTCGGGAGGGTGGTTGGGGGAATCTCTAGGAGGCGGGAGTCTAGG
This sequence comes from Galeopterus variegatus, assembly GCF_000696425.1. Lineage (NCBI taxonomy): Eukaryota > Metazoa > Chordata > Mammalia > Dermoptera > Cynocephalidae > Galeopterus > Galeopterus variegatus. The sequence goes on along the minus strand of NW_007726592.1, from coordinate 161,133 downwards.
AATTTCAGGCGGAGGAAGGCAACGGTCCCACAGGACATCAAAGAAATCAAGATTTCGTTTATCTATAATTGTGTACAGGGAAGAAAACCATGCAACTCGGTCTCATTTGCAGACTGCAGATTACGCACACACACTGCAAAATACCAGTCTCAAGAAACAACATCTGTCCTAACCCCATGCCTGCTGGTTGTGAACCTGTGGTCTTCCAAGGGAGCACATGTACCATCTTAGCCAGAGGGGCCAGGCTGCACTCAGGATCTCATAGACAGTCTAGGACGCATGGCCCCGTGCAAGAGTGGCCTGGCTAACAGGTCAAAGAGAGGCGTTAAAGAACGGTCGGGAAAAGGGACCGGGCAGCCCAGATGGTACCTCAGGCTCCAAAAAGACGTTAATCAGAGGGCAGAACAATCTCATTTGCCAGAGAGGATTTCCTTGGAATAAAGGTAATCTTCAGGGTCAGAAAGGACCTTTTTGTGGGGTACGGAGAAGAGATGGAAGGAGGAACCCCACATAAACACATTGTCAGTGTTTTCACTAACAACCATTTCCGTGCCAGGGCACACTACTAGAGAAATTCGTCTGATATTTAGTCACCATCTCCACCTTCCTCTCTATATGGTTCTAGATTCAAAATCACACTGTATGCGCTGAAATGCCTCGGAGTACACCGAGCCTACCCCCTTACTGTGCAGGATCCATCCCTGACCTCCTCCTCTCGCAAGTGGCCTCACAGACAGCGCCTCTGGATCCAGATCCATATGCTCAGGCCGGCCAGGGCCCGGTCCCTGGAAGTCACACGTGCTGTACCCTCGACCCCACGCCGAAACAGCAAAGCCCCAGGGCAGACTACCTCCCTCTGAGCCACAGCGGTCCTCTCACCAGCACCACCCTCCCTCACTCCCCAGGGCCACCGGAGGCTGTGGACTGCCGACGAGGAGCGGCTCCACGCGGGGTCCCTAATGCACGCGCAGAGCAACTGAGGACCCCAAAGTGCAGCCGAAGCGCAGAAGGAGTGTGGCGGCTGCCGGGCCGGCCCCGAGGCCCCCCTCCCTCTCTACCTCCTGGAAGAGCTCCAGACTGTAGGTGTTGTCGTCGTCGGCGAAGAAGAGCACGCCGGGCTGCGCGCGCTGGTGCTGGTGGCGCTGGCGCAGCCAGGCGAGGCCGGCGTTGCGCTGCTCCGTGGCGCGCGGCAGCCCGGGCCGCTTGTAGCGCCGCGGCGTGGGCACGTGCAGGTGCGTGCTGGGCAGCCCGGCCCGCGCGAGGAAGCGGCTCACCAGCTCGCCGCGCGCCGCCGCG
>NW_007726592.1:126128-159487 GCF_000696425.1 Galeopterus variegatus | reverse complement strand
TGGGCGGCGGCGGCTCGGGCTGCGGCTGTGGCCGAGACTCGTTGCGCTTCGCGGCGCCTCGCCCCGGGCCGCCCCTGCGGAGCGGGAGTCTGGCGCCCCCGCGGCCCACCGCGTAGGGAGAGAAGTAGGGGCGTGGGGTGAGCGGAGGCGCGGGTCTGCGAGTGTCCACGTCGAGCATGATGATGACGATCAGGATCCAGGGCAGGAGGATGAAGAAGCGGCTGAACAGCACGGACTTCATGGTGCGCGCTCCACCGGCCTCTCGGACGCCCCAGAGGGGGGCGAGTCGGGGGCCCCCAGTGCGCATATTGGACGACGGCGGCGGCGCCCGCACCCGCACCCAGGCAGCTGCGGCGGGCGCGCTCTCCCTGGGGCAGGGAGCGGCGGGGCTCACCACCTGGGCGTGGGGGATCGGCGCAGGTGCGGGGAAAGCTGGGGCTGTAGGAGGTGCAGGCGGGCCGGCGGGGGCTGTCCCCACTGGGGGTGCGCGGGCGGGAAGCGGGACTCGGTCCAGCCGCGCGCAGTGGCCCCGGAGTTGTGCCGAGCGCGGAGAAGACGGTGATCCCCACCGCGCTCCTTCCGAAGAGCAAGAGCCGGGAGCCCGCACGCGATGCGCTTCGCCGCTCCCTTCCCGCGGCGCTGCGGGCAAAGGTGCTCCAGCCGCGGCCCCTTAATACGCGCCACAGGACATCCTCGAGGGCAGAAGGCGCTGGGAGCTTTCCTTCCTCACATTCCGGCCTGGGCGGCGAGGACCGGGAGGGGACGCCGGCGATGCTGTGTCCTGGGCTGTACTCGCGCGCCGCAGCGGAAGCCCGCGCTCCCGTCCGTCGCCCTTCTCTTCTCAGAACCTCTCCCGACTCCGGCAGCAAGATCCCAACGCAAGGAAAGAAAGGAAAAGCGAGGGGGGCGGGGCGCCGCAGACTCCAGCGTCCTCCCAGTCCTCCTGTGGGAAGACAGCCGCGTTGCTACTGGCGGAGAGGGGCTACGAGACGGAGGCGGGAGGGGGCCCCTGGCTCCCGGCGGGGCTGGCGCGGACGGCCCGGCGAGCTAGCTCGGGAGGCGGCCGCTGCGCCGCGGGAGGAGGAACGGCAGGAGGGTCCCCGCGGGGCTGCACGACCTCCGGGAGGGGGTGATGTTCGTTCGCTGCGCGCTGAAAAGCTTTCTGAAATACTGCAAGGTCTTTGGAGATCAGCCAGCCAGATCCATTCACGTGCGGAAAACTCTCCCGGCTGCCCGCTTTGGTGCTGGTGCCTAGGGTGGGGAGTGGAAGGAGAGAGGCGGGAGACAGCAGAGGTACCTTCTCCGGCTCCTAGCTGCGGGCTTGGTGTGCTGGGGCTGTACTGAAAAGCGGCGCTTGCACCGAAAGGCAGAAATCAACAGAAGCCCACGGAGACGGAGGGGGGCCGCACATGGGTGTTTGGTGTGTGAGGCAGCCCGTAAGAATCAGTCCGAGTGGTTGCTGCCTGACTACAGTTAGAACCTTCGGGGAGTATTCCTAAAACTCAGCTGAGTGTGTTTAACTTATCGTTCTTCAGTAGTTTGGAGTCACAGTCCCTCGCAGTTCGCTGTCACCGGAATTATTGCGTTTGACCCTCCCAACGATCCTTGACAGGAGGCCTGGGAAGTAGAATTGCCTTCATTTTCCGGATGTGTAAGCTGAGGTTCAGGGTTTAAAGTGATTTCTCTGAGGTCAGTGCAAGTGGCCACGTGGAAATAGAACGTGGGCCTCCTGAGTATAGCCGGTGGCTTCCTCACTGCGTGGCCTGCAGAAATCACAGTCCGGCTGGGCGGGGCTGACGTTCCTGGATATAAGCATGCTGCTATCAAAGTCAGACAGAGCATAGGAGGACATACAGAACCACTTCAGTATCTGGAAGACACCCAGTAAATAGCTGGAGCTTAGTTTGGACTTTTTCTATCTAGCCGACCTACTTACTAGCTGCGACCCTGGCGGTCTGCAATGTACAGGGAAGAGAGAAGAGGGGGCGTGCAGGCAGGCACGTCCTCGGGAGGTGCTCACAAAGCACCAAATCCCTCTGCGCATTCTGAGAGCGCAACCGAGCTCTCTGGGGCGGTTGCCCGTCCAGCCTTTCCGATGCCCGTCTTCTGCCAGCCCTACCCTTGCAGCTCCTGCCTGTTGGCAGACGTTGGCCCATTTGTGAATTTCCCTGACCTCCCCCATCCCCGACCCCAATCCCAGACTCTTATTTTTAAAAAGAAGTGTTTTTGGTGGCTGGCCGATACAGGGATCAAACCCTGGACCGTGGCCCCTTTAGATTCTGAAACCTGAGAGTGAAATGTTAGACCAATGCCAGGTGCCCCTTGCCTCCTCCCCCAAGGGCTAGCCTTCTGTCCCAACTTCCCTAGGTCACCCGCGACTCATATCTTAAACTCTGCAGATTAGTGCATTTTAAACAGAGATAACAATGAATCCATTAAATCTCTCCCATATATTCTGATAGCCTAATGTGCCTCTAAAAATAACACAACCTGTGGAAACATCCTGGCCAGACCTCGGTGTGCATACCAGCATAATGCTGGTGGCGGTGGAGGGAAATCAGTAAAGGCTTTTTTTTAAGTACTAGAAAGTAGCACACGCACATGCCCACCCCGCCAGCCCCCATGTTACTGAAGTTTCCTTCATCCTGATGGAATTTTTAAATTTGGTTGAAAAGAAATGCCTTATGTTAGCTGGAGGTAAAACTCAAGTGGTCACTGAATTGTATTAAAAAGCGTCACTAATCTTCTTTAGTGGGGAGCTCTTCGTTAGTCCCACTATACCATAAAACCTATTTTCTAATTGTGTCTTCTCCAGAAACCAGGGCTATTCAGAGATGAAACACTTTCGAAACCAATCAAATTTGGCATTTGAGACTTTAGTAGCTGGTACCCAGAATTCTCTGTTGGTGTACAACACAACACTTGACTAGCACATCAAGGACTGTCACTTCATTTTTTTCTATTATCCTTAGCATTGGCAACCAGGTTGACCTCATTCAGCCATCTGTTGGGTGCATCATGCTTTTTGGAGTCAGGCAGACCTGGGCTACTTAGAAAGCCTATGAGCCTCTCAAGCCCTAAGTTTTCTCATCTGGAAAATGGAATTAATAATATATGCTGCATTGGAATCTTATAAGGATTAAATGAATTAAGTTAGATGAAGAATTTTGCAGAAGAGATGGTTGTAGGCAGTCAATAAATGGTATTTAAATACAGGTAATGCTTCCTCAAAAGAATATCTTAACCCAGGAGATCTTGATGGATCATCTTATCACATGAATATAAAATGAAATCTATCCTAAACAGGACTGACAGTGCCTCTACATAGTACTGCCACCTGTACAGGTCATCCTTGTTTGTGTTTGAGTCTTCCCAAGTTGCTGTAGGGAGGGAAAGAAAGAAGGAATCAACTTATCCCAAATACAAGGTACAGCTTGTCGTACAATAAGGATGAGACGATTCCAGGTGGCATTTATTTCAAATGGCTGAATATACCATATTGTTTTATATTTTGTGACTCAAGTTGTGGACCCAAATCCTTTATGATCAAATCTGAGTAAAGATATAATGATACAAAAAATTATTATTAAGGGTGTTCATTTGAAGCACAAAACCAGTGTAAAACACTTCTAAGTGCAAAAATTTATCATGCATTTAAAATAAGTTGAGAGTTTATCAGGTGCTAGAATGGAAACAACTTCCTTAAATGGGGGCTTGAAGAAAATGTCATTTTTATGAAGGATAATCACTGGGTAGCTATAGTGCTTTTCAATAGCTTATGGTATTCTTACATAAAATAATTTATACTTGATCTGTGGCTAATAATGAAGGTTGGTAGAAGTCACTAGAGTAATTAAAATAATTACTTGATTTCTGAGCTTCTGCACATCCTCTCTGTTTATTTTCATTTAATCTCTCTAATTATTTGTGTAGTAAAGTGAGCATTGCTTCATCTATACTAATGAAGACTTGGATTGCTGGCATCGGCCGTTGCATTTCAGTATTGTCAAATAAACAAAAGTAAAAAACATTTCATCTGAGGAGTTAATAAAAAACATACTGTGTAATCACTAAACATTTTCATTTTGCTTTGATGAATAATATGCGACTGTATCTTCTGTAGCAAAAAGATTGCAGCACGATTAGTGCACTGTATTGAACTGATCCCATTTGACATTTGAGCCTGGGGTTCTACTAGTGTGACTAAACCAACCTTCAAATGAGCATTTGGGGACATCTTTGATATTCTTAATCAAGTAGGAAAGGGACCAAAAAAAAAATCTATACAGTATTAAGTATTTGTAAATATCTATATGATAATAACGTGCTTATGCAAGTCAGGCTGTGAAGAGAATCAGAACTAATTCATGTGCAAGTAATAATGTAATGTCAAAGTATTGATAATCAATACCCACATTCATGTGAACATAAACACTTTCTGTTAAAAGATCAGCTGTGAAAGAATGATGTCAAAATAAATAATTTGAATAGCTCCAGATTCCAGGGATACATGACAGTTTCATTGATAACTGTCAGAAAAATGACATCCAAACCACAAATTAAATGGCTCATTTGGTTTATTTTCATGCATCTGGATCCTCAGCAAATATCACTTTTGGCTTAGAATTGTTCAAAATTATAATGCTTCTTTAAAATTTTAGACATTTGCTGTTATTATGTACAAAATGTGACATTACAGGTAATTTGTTTAGTAAAATCCCATTATTATGGGATGGGTTGAGAGCAAGGTACTCGGTAAAAGTGATTTTCTAGAAAGAAAAAAATTGGCAATTTACCCTAACAATTTTATTGAAAAAGAATTCTATTCTGTTTGAATGGGATCTGAAGATATAACATGCTGGTGTTCCTCCTTTTCCTTTTATTAATGGATTAGGATACACCAAAAAATAGTAAACATACATAAAAGCATTCTGGCATTCTTCTCCCACTTCATCTTAAAAATTGGCATTTACATTAAAATAGTAATTTGTTAGAAATAGAATTTTACTGTAAGACCACAAAAGCTTGTTTTCAGAGTTATGAGAATCAAAGGAGATAATGTAGATGAAAGTATATTACACACCATAAAGTACTAAACACTATAAAATTGAGGAGAGGGATGAAGCAAGATTGGCCATGATTGATAATTGTTGAAACTGGGAAATGAAAACATGGAGGTTCCTTATATTATTGGGCCTATTTTTGCATGTTTCAAAATTTCCATTATAAAAATACATAAAATAGGTTATAATGTACTGTAGTTCATTTACCAAGATAGTACTGCTGTCCTACTGCCCTTGTTTTAAAAACTACATCTAGTGTCTGATTTGTGCAAAATACATGGTAGTATTATGGCTGTAAATCGTGTCCCCTTAAAATTCATATGTTGAAGTCCTAATCCCCGGTACTTCAGAATGTGATCTTATTTGGAAATAGGGCCATTGCAGATGTAATTAGTAAGATGAGATCATACTGGAGTACATGGATGCCTACTCCAATATGATTGTTGTCCTTATAAAAAGGGGAAATTTGGACACAGAGGTATTCACACAGAGAGAACTCCATGTGAAGATTAAAGCTATGCTGCCACCAGTCAAGGGATGCCAAAGATTTCCAACAAACCACTAGAAGCTAGGAGAGAGGCATGGAACGGATACTTTCCTAGTGCCTTTGGAGTAAGCATGGCCATGCCAACACCTTGATCTTGGACCTTGAGCCTCTAGAACTGTGAGAGAATAAATTCCTGTTGCTTAAACCATGCAGTTTGTGATAGTTTGTTACAGAAGCCCTAGCGAACTAATACAGGTAGGAAGTAATGGTGGTAGTAAAATTATAATCTAATATTGACTTATGCATAATGATATGAGGAAATAAACAGGCGCGTGTGTGTGTGTCTAGGAATGAAGGAATAGGCGAGGAGCACCGAGTATAGAACTCAACAGCTTCCATAAGGTTCCAAAGTGAAACATTGATGAATGGGATTTAAAATCAAGACTGGTGTGATTGATAGTAAACAGTCCTTGAGGGGCCTAGTCAGGCAAGAGGCTGGATGGAGGGTGCTGAAGACAGGGCTTAATAATTGAGCATCGTCTTTCATAACAAATAACATTCTGTGTCCCAGTAAATGCTCCATAAATACTAGTTGAATCATCTAACTCCACTGTATGACTAAGTCAGTGTGATTCCAGCTGGGGCTTTGCCCAGATGTGCCAACCCCAACAGAAAGATCAGTGCCTACCACAGTGGTCTATGTTGATGGCCATGGACTCAGGCATCCCTGCAGCCAGATCAGAAGCTGCTGGCATCATGCCCTTCCCCACAATATGATATTAGAGAGCATTTATTATATTCACTTGATCATATGGAAACTATTTTAGATGAAGTTTAAAATGAAGGTAGCCTTTCATCACATCTATCTGTGATTCACTTAAGGACATATCTTGATCAAGAATACAATCCCCAAACCAAATATTTTATATCAAGATCTTGGGGAGGGGGGATTCCAAAAATAAAATTTAGCAAAAACGAGGTCTATCTCTAAATTGTCTATATTTATTTCAATAAAAATGTTCTTTCAAATGGTTGTTGGTTTAGTGGGATACCCTTTCTTAGATATTTCAATGTTGAGGGAAAAAACTGGGAGCAACCAATATGAATTTGGGGAATGGGTACCAGACAAAGTCCAGAGAAAGTCCCAGCCACTGACTAGCTCTTGGGCAAGTCTTATTTCTCTGGGCCTCAGTTTTCTCATATATGAAATAAACAGGTTTAGATGACTTCTCTCGAAAGTCCATAGCAAATGCACTTTGATTTTTTTGTCCAATTCTGTCAATGGGTGTGCATTAAACTATTAATATCATACTTGTATTCTCTTACCAAATCTTATTATGATAAGTTGCATATATCTGGCAGCTACAAACAGGGTTAAAGAAAGTTTGTAGTATTTTAAGTATGTCCTGTCCACTGTTTCAAAAGTAAATCTAGTTTTTGTAGGTAAACACATTATATGAGCAATCCACCTCCAAAATATAAGAATTAATAGAAAACCATCAATTTTTAAGTTCAATTTTTTCTTCTTTTTTCTTATCTGGTGGCTGGCCGGTATAGGGAACTGAACCCTTGACCTTGGTGCTACAAGGCTGTGCTCTAACCAACTGAGCTAACTGGCCAGCCCCAGTTTCTTCTTAATTTGGTAGTCCAGTGTCTTGAATTAGGTTGTTTTTATTATTTTCATAACATTCATTTTTGAGCCTGCAGTTGGACAATTGAAATGCCTACATTTATTAACTTCTATTTCTTAAGTGCCAAATTAAGTATGACTTGGCTCAGTTGTAAGTGAAATATGAATCCCTCAAACAAAGTGAAGAGGCGGTTGGTTCCTTTATTCCTTGCCCATCAGCTTATAGTCCCAACCTAAGAATTTAGCCACACAGATTTAATCAAGAAGGGAGCCCATTAAGAAAGTTTGAAATAGCATAAGTGCTGCAAAATTGAGGTATTTTTCAAGAAAAGTGCCTGGAATTCTATTCAAATAGAATTCGTTAAGCTAGCAAAATCATCATTCCCAAACTATAGTATAATTGCTGAGTCAGACTACAACTAACCAAAAATGAAAGCCCTCAAATTCCAAATGAAGTTCATGTTCTAATATAATCTCCAGAGGCTAGGTGTCGGGGGTGTCATGGTCAAGGTGCTGTCACTGTGTAGGGTCTGGAAGCACTTGATTACTTGGAAGGTGGCAGCAATAAAACACAGAAACCTAAGTGTCTGCCCAGCACAGTTACTACAGTGTATAGAAGTTACCTGAGACTCAGGTCAGCCTCATCAACAGAGTGGCAACATGGCACTGGAAAAGAAAACCGCCACAGAATCAGGAGACCTGAATCCATATACCAGATGTCCATTAACTGGTTAGCTATGTAAACTTATGTCCTTACTTGCCAAATAAATCTGATAATAATACCTGCTATCTGTTGCTGCTCCTAAAACTGAGATGCTGTATAAGAATTATCATAAACCAGGTTCTGTTCAGTGCACTAAACAAACTTCACTCCAACAACCCTGCAACAGAAATAGAGTAAGAAACTTTTCTAAGGTCACACAGCCAGTAAATATGAGACAGAATTTGCACCCAATCCTATTTTTTAATTCTAAAACCAACATTCTTTCCACTACAGCTGTCTTCCCCAAATGTAAAAGAGCTAAATGTACAATAGCTCTGTAAATGTAAGTTGTTTCAGCATTTAAAGTCCTTGTGATTAAATAAATTGACACATGTAAAACTTTAGAATAATAATATAGTAAGGAGTCAGTAAGCATCGGCTGCTGCCGCCATCATCATCATCATCATCATCATTATTATTATTATTATTTCATAGGGTACACTTTTGGCCTCTGAATATGCAGTGAGTCTGTGACAGTTAGAATAGGACTGATTGCTTGCATTTAAAAAACTGAGTAATCAAATGGTCATTGTAATGCAAAAGCACAAATTAGTGGTAAACAGGCCTCGATTTGGGGTCAGAGAACATCAGGGTCCCAGTTCTGACCCCTACCATTTTGACACTCAAGGTGGGGAGTGACGGGGGTATTCATGAGGATTAACTTTGACAGTGTGTGAGTGAAATTCTATTTGTAATAGGCACAGCACTATAAAAACGCTAGTTAATATAATAACCCTCTGAAGCAGGCAGAGCTGGCTGGTATTGTTTGTCCCTCCGAGTCAATTTCTATAAAAGTAGCAACAATAAAACTAGCCAACACGTGCTGCACATATCAAGTGCAAGCACTGTTTGAAGAACTCCACATATATTAACAAATACTACACTAAATAATGTTACTGAAACAAGAGGGGACTGCCTGTCAATAATTTTTTAAATTTATATTATGGAAGATTTTTTTTCTACTGATAGTCAATTGCCTTTGTTAAAAGAAAAAAGAAAAAAAATAAAGGAACCATTCCTTTGAACCCATAGTGTCTATGCTACATTAGATCAGTTACAGATGGTCCAGTAAATACCCCTTTCTCTACCCAATTACCACAAGTCTGATGCTGACAGCAACAAAGAGGAAACAGAGTATCAATAAATTCTTAGGCTCAAAAGAGATTACCTTCAAAAAATATATATATATATATATATATATATATATATATTTAGAGAAGGTAATCTCTTTTGAGCCTAAGAATTTATTGATACTCTGTTTCCTCTTTGTTGCTGTCAGCATCAGACTTGTGGTAATTGGGTAGAGAAAGGGGTATTTACTGGACCATCTGTAACTGATCTAATGTAGCATAGACACTATGGGTTCAAAGGAATGGTTCCTTTATTTTTTTTCTTTTTTCTTTTAACAAAGGCAATTGACTATCAGTAGAAAAAAAATCTTCCATAATATAAATTTAAAAAATTATTGACAGGCAGTCCCCTCTTGTTTCAGTAACATTATTTAGTGTAGTATTTGTTAATATATGTGGAGTTCTTCAAACAGTGCTTGCACTTGATATGTGCAGCACGTGTTGGCTAGTTTTATTGTTGCTACTTTTATAGAAATTGACTCGGAGGGACAAACAATACCAGCCAGCTCTGCCTGCTTCAGAGGGTTATTATAAGGATCGTACTTGTTAAGGTATTGATAAAGACTGTCTCTTTGACCAAACTTCAGACAGGCTCCTCTGAACCCTCTTTTCTACTAGGCCTCATCCTTGGGCCTTGTCCTCAGTCTTGCCTAGCTCAGTAGTAAAAAGAATTGTGCCCAGTCAGGTCAGTGAGAATCCCCACTCCCTTGTTATCCGATCACCCTCGATATCTCATCAAATTCCTCATCCCCCACCTTGATATCTGATGACCCTGGCCTACCTTAGGCAAGAATCCCCCTGCCCTTGATGTTTCCTCTTAGTAATTTTTAATCCACTGACCTCCCACCCTGTTCCTTGGCTATAAATTCCCACTTGTCCATGCTATATTTAGAACTGAGCCCAATTCTATACTGAGATCTTTTTTTCCCTATTGCAATAGTTTCTGAAATTTTTTTTTTTTTACTTCTTTTAACTATTGTCCAGCTCTGGTATTCTTTGACAGTGTATAATCTTACATTTCCGACACAAGTGATAAAACTGTACCTTTTCTTGTTTTGAACAGTTATGGATAGAGATATATAAGTTTAGAAGGGGATGGGGAATGGCAGAGAGAGAGAGATTTGGGGGTGAAGGTAGGGAAAAAACTAAAGAGAGAAGGGGTATGCTGATTAATTTTGTGTGTCAACTTAACTGGGTTAACGGATGCCCAGATATCTGGTAAAACATTGTGTCTGGGTGTATCTGTGAGGCTGTTTCCAGAAAAGATTAGCATTTGAATCAGTACATGGAATGAAGAAGATCTGCCCTCACCAGTGTGGGCAGGCATCATCCAATCCATTGAAGGCCCAAATAAAACAAAAAGGTAAGGAAGGGTGAATTCTCTCTCTTTCTCTTTGAGGTGGGACATCTGTTTCCTCCTACCCTCAGACATTCTGGTTCTGGGAACTTTGGACTTTTGCCCGCGCTCCCCATCCCCCTACCCAGGCCTTCGACCTCAGACTGGGAGTTATACCACTGGCTTCCCTGGTTCTCAGGTCTTTGGGCTCAGAAAGACTCACACCGCTGGCTTTCCTGGGTCTCCAGCTTGCCGATGGCAAATCGTGGGACATCTTGATCTCCATAATCATGTGAGCCAATTCCATGATAAATTTTATTTTATAGATCTATATATATCTATCGGTTTTTCTCTGTGAAGAATCCTGACTAATACAAGGGCTAAAGCTATGCTGTCCAATAGGGCACTGTGGCTAGTTTGAATAGTGATATGCTGTAACTGTAAAATGCACACAGGATTTCAAAGTCTTAGTACCAAAAAAAAAGAATGTAAAATACCTCATTATTAATTTTTATATTGATGATATATTAACATAATATTTAGGATGTATTGGGGTAAATAAAATATATTATTAAAATTAATTTTACTTGTTTCTTATTACTTTTTAAATCTGGCTACTAGAAAATTTAAAATTCACATGTGGCTTGCATTGTATTGCTATTGGACAGCACTGGGTAGAGAAAAAGGGGAAGTGGAAAGGGGGAACAAAGGGACACGGGGAGAGAGAATGTAGTCACAGACAGCCGTGGATGTAGGTAGACCACAGGACATTCACACAGAACTTTGCATTGAGGAGTTCATGGTAGTGCTATTTTTTTGTGCCCGCAGTACAGGAACAGATAGGAAGGGGATTTGCCTGGCCTGCTCAGAGCCAGATGAAATGGAATTATATCATTAGATCTGAATTCCCAATACATAATTAGGGATTAGTCTTATGCTCTCCCCTTGTTAACCACCAATTTGAGAAGGACACTGTGAACCAAGTTATATCTACTCAAAATAGATGCCTTTGTTTAAGAACCCTCTAGGACTCTGTTTTCCTGTCTCCCCCACCCTAGCACAGTGATGGCACATTAGTGTCCCTACCATGTGTCTATAGTAGGAACTACATAAGTGTACCTTGAATGAATGAATGCAGTAGCCCCCTGCTTTTCTACAGAGGATACTTTCCAAGACCACCAGTAAATGCCTAAACCTTGGATGGTACTGAACCCAATTGCTGTCAACTGGAGCATGTTTTTGTTCACATCTTCCACCCACAAATTTAATGCCTTTTCCATCTTAACTATGTGCAGTAGTCTGTTTTCTATTGCTTATAAGAGAATACCTGAAACTGGGTAATTTACAAGGAAATGAAATTTATTTCTTACAGTTTTGGAGGCTGGGAAGTTCATAGTCCAGGGGGCACATCTGGTGAGGGCTTTCTCCTGAGCGGGAACTCTACAGGGTCCCATGCTGACCAGGCTGTCACATGACAACAATGATCTGAGCAAGAGAGAGTTAGCCTTCTCACTTGCTCTCCTTATAAAGCCATCAGAACCACACCCATTACTCCAGGAATGGATCAATCTATTCATGAAGGCACAGTCCTCACAATCTAATCACCTCTTAAAGACTTCACCTTTCAAATGCTGTAATTGAATTTTCCTCCCTCTTAACACTGTTACAGTGGAGATCAAGTTTCCAGTGCATGAAACTTTGGGGGGCACATTTGACCCATAGCACTAAGCACTTATCCTGCACTATGGCCATAACTTTTGCAGTTTGAGGTGTGATAGCAGTACTAACACAAACTTTTTTTTCCTTCTTCACAATTTCATGAATAGAAGATTTGTTCTTACCTTAGATCTTAGCAATCTTAGCATATGATTTTTTTTTCTTTCCTTATTAAGTCAAAAACTTCACCTTTTCCCTTAAAGAAAGCACTTTATGGCTTCTCTTTGGCATATCTGAATTGCTACCATCACTACTCTTGAACTTTGGGGCTATTATGAAGTAAAATAAGGGTTACTTGAACCCAAGCACTGTGATCCCATGACAGTTGATCTGATGACCAAGATGACTACTAAGTGAGTGATGGAGAGGTGGTGCATATGGCATGAATACACTGAACAAATAGATGATTCTCATCCATGGAGTGGGACTGCTCAAGATTTCATCACAGTACTCAGAATGGTGCACAATTTTAAACTTATAAATTGTTTATTCTGGAACTTTCCATGTATTATTGTTGGACCATGGTTGACCACAGGTAACTGTACCCTGTGGAAAGCAAAACCGTGCATAAAAGGGAATACTCTATTTGGAAATGTTTGAGTAATGAATGCAACCACTATATAGATGTATTGTATAAGTATTAAAAATAAAAGTCTAAAGGCTTAGGTCATAACTGACCTAAGTTCACAGGCACACAGCTAATCCATTGCTGCTTCCTTGACTCCTGGACTTCACAAAAGTGGAGATCTATTTACTGAAGTCGATGGGACCTTCCTTGACAGGCCCTAACACACACACTGGAGGCTAGTCTCTATTGTGGAGGCCAGTCTCTATTGTCAGGCACAAGGGGGAAGCTTTGTCAGGTTCAAGGCCAGTTACCCAGGAAAGCCTGACTCTTGCCTACCTTTGAGGTTCCCAAGGGAATGACACACAGGAAACAAGAGCAGAATGAAAACACCCATGTATTAAGCCTGGCAAACCACTGATGTTCCAGAGCTGAGCTCTAATACAGTCAGGTTGGTGTCTTTGAAAAGGGGCCTTCTGTGGTTTGTGTTTCTTCTCTCCAAAGCTCATGTAGAAGGAAGCTTGATCTCTAATGTGGCAGTGTTGAAGGTTGGGGCTTTTGGAAGCTGGTTAGATTGTTAGAGCTTTGCTCTCATGAATGGATTAATCCATTCATGGATTGATGGGCTGAAGGATAAATGGATTATCATGGGTGTGGACTGGTGGCTTTATAAGGAGAGCAAGTGAGCACATTAAGGCTCTGTAAAGCTAGGGCTAATGTCGGAATCCTGCTGACTATGCCAATTGTAAATCTACACAACCACACCGGTTGTCGAGTAAGGCAATTATAAAGCCAAAATGTTCCATTATTTTAGTTATACTAAGTTTCCATTTATATTGTCAGAGCTAGGGCTCAGACCCTTCAAACCCACTGTACAGACTGGGTCCCCCGACCCCTCACACGTAGGTCCATGCTAGGTAATTGGGAAAGATCTCGGGAGCTGTTGGGAGATGATATGAGCTCAGTCCTCAGCAGCAGCAGCAGCTTACAGGTCCAGTAGTTTACAGGTCTGGCAGTGGCCTCGTGGAGGGTCCCGGGGGCACTGGTAGCAGCCTCCCCATGGCCCTTCCGGGGGCATCCTGGGGGTGGGGGACTCCACGGATCAGAGCCATCTGTCCTGTATACTTAAGTCCATAACCCAGGACACCGGGGTGCACATGCACAATTACATTAGACAATAAGCAAGGAACACCTGGGCACACGTGCCTATTTACATCAAATGCTCAGCAAGATTCTGAACATCTGAGGGGCCCTGACCATTTTCCTATATTTTCCCAACAGGCTCTTGCTCAGCCTCTTGACCTGTGCTGCCCTGTGTCACCAAGGGACTCCGTAGAGAGTCCCCACTTGGAAGAAGGCCCTCACCTGATGTGCTCCCTTGACCTTGGACTAAGAAATTAATCACCCAGTTTCAGGTATTTTGTTATAAACAACAGAAAACTGACTAATACTGTGCCCCACCTGGAAAGCTGGGACTTTGAGCAGGGGTATTGCTGAAGAGAGAGGCAGGGAGGAAGGGACACTAAGACCTACACCCTCTCACCCATCTGGCTGCATGCTCAAGGAAGAGAAAGAGATGGCTCACCTGACCAGAAGCCAGCTTCTGCCAGGCCTGGTGCCCGTCTGAAGGCACGAAGCAGGATGAGGAGAGAGGGGAAGGCAGAGCCTCTGTGGGACCAGCAAGCATTGTCCCAGGAGGTACTGGTCTCTGACCAGTCAGATCAGCAGCCAGTCCTCCAGAGGGTGCAGAGGCTGAGAAGGGGAGGCCCAGGGCCCTGCAGGTATGGGGAAAGGTTCTTGCTTCCAAATGGGCTTGAGAAAAGACACACCTGTAAGGAATGTTGTAAATCTCCTCTGGGCACTCAGAAAAGGAGTCTGGATCAAGGCCTCGGCTGTAGGAGCCAGGATACTGGAAGCCAGCTCCACCAAAGACTAACAGGGTCCCATACTACCTAATAGCTTCTCTCAATTACCGGTTTCTTTTCTTCCTGTCTTTCACTATTCCCCTATTTCTACTTCTTTTTACCTGATTCGTTACAAATATGCTCTTATCTACATTAGAATTTGCCATAGTTTCAGGAATGCAGGCTGGTTATTTAATTTTTTTTCGATTTCTAGTTTTAAAAATCTACTACTTATTCAGTAGTTACTCTGTGCCAGTCTTTCAACGTGCTCAGTGCTTTAAATGTTATATCACTGAATCCTCACAATGATACTATCAAGTATTATCCGTATATTACAGATTAGGAAACTGAGGCTAGAGAGGTCATTGAACTAGTGAGTGGGGCAGCTACAGTACAAGCACAGGCCTGCCTAAATCCAGCACCCATGTTTTTAAGCCCTGGCTGCACTGCCTCACCTAATTTGCCTGTATCTCTCCTGGTTAGGTTTCCTGCTTCCAATCTTTTACTTACTTTTAAAGCTTTACTTTTTTTCTGTTTTCTTTCCTATTCTTTGTCCTCAATCCCTTCTTTTACTCTTCTGTTAAATTTATCCCCTCCCTTTATTATCTTATTTAAAAATTTCTCTTTCTACTCTCTTACACTTCATTTTTTTCCAGGTAGCCTTTTATGGTCAGTGGTGTAAATACAGATGTGGTGATAATGGTAAAGCCATACCACCCTCTTCTTCCCCCAGTTCTGGCGGTGGCCCTCTCATTCTCCTAATGGCAATGCATCTGAATCACCTGGCTGGAGCATGCATCTGAACTTGAGCATGCATCTGAAGCACCTGGCTGGAGTGCTTGCTGAAATGCAGCTGACTGGGTCCCACCCCCAGAGTTTCTGATTCAGCAAGTCTGGGTGGGGCCTGGAAGTTTGCATTTCTAACTAGCTCCCATGGATGTGGTACAGCTAGCCTAGGGACCACAGTTCCAGAAGCATTGCTCTATATAGTTCCTACCATGTACAGAGTAGTTTCTCCAAAATGCCTCCATTGACTCTCTGAAGACCTGCAAGCATAAACTTTCATGTGAATGGGTTTTTGTTCTCTGGGAACTATGATAGTTCCTGAAAATCATCTCAAATGTTTACTTCAAAACTCCTGGTCTCTGGTACATAAAGTTATTGAAGTTTGGGCAAATTTGTCAATAAAGTCATGAGCCAGAATGAAAGGTCACATGGGCAAGTGAGAGGTCATTCTTCCATGTGCAGCCTCCAGTCTTACCTGGTGACCAATCATGTGATTTTGAGTCTGGATAGATATGGAAGAGGGCTGGTTCAGGTACTGTGGAGGTGTTCCTGACTCTTGGCATCATTTTCACCGTGGCCTGATTTCATATTGGTCACTTTCTTCAGTGGCAGGGCCATAATGCACAATCTTAGTATACGGCTCCCTCAGTGTCTTCCCCTCATGAAGGTCAAGGAGAAATTGGCTTGAGTGAGTGTTAAATCTGAGTAACCAGCTCAATTCTACATACGCTGGGTAGTTTTCTTAACAAATCAGGATCTACACTGGGCCTCCCAAACCTCCTGAGAACACTAGGATACAAAAGAAAGGAAAGGCAGACCTAGTCTTTGGGCCTGGGCCCTTTCCGGGAAAGGCATTTGGCTTCTGGGAGGCATCTGAAACTGGGCTTCTTCAGTCCTTTGGTAGCCTAGTAAAGGAGATTGGAGCACCTGAAGTCCCTTCCAGACCTGAGACCAAGTCTCCAATTTAGGGATTTCTCTCCCACTAGATATGTGGGTCACTTCACAAAACCCTTCCTCCCTATGATGGGCTCCATCTGGTTGCCTTCTGTTTAACCTGGTTGTTTAAACCTCCCACCCAGCCTCAGAAAGTGTCATCGATTCTGACTGAGGAACTGTTGACATGTGCTGATTGTTCTTCTCCTCTTTTATTTTCTCTGTAATCCTTGATCATTTTTATTTGCCTAGTTTCCCCAGTGCCAGCAATATGATTTAGGAAGCTTACAGACTTCCTTGTTATTGTGATGTTAGAAGGAGCACATCCAGGGGGCCAGCCCATGGCTCACTCAGGAGATTGTGGTGCTGACAACACCAAGTCAAGGGGTAAGATCCCCTTACCGGTCATCTTTTAATAAAAAAAGAAAAAAAAAAAAAGAAGGAGCACATCCACAGAACTGTCTTCACTCTAACACCAATTGCAAATTTGGGGGTCCAAGACCATCCTTGGGTTTAATAATTTGGTAGAAGGACTCACCGAACTCACTGAAAGCTGTTATACTCATGGTTCCAGTTTACTAGAGCCAAATGATACAGATTAAAATCAACCAAGAGAAGAAGCACATAGGGGAGAGTCCAGAAAAGTCCTCAACATGGAGTTTCCAGTTGTCCTTTACCTGTGGAGTCATGGACAGTGTTTTTTCCCAGCACTAATGTGTGACAATACATATGGAGTACTGCCAACCAGGGAAGCTCACCCAGCCTGGTTGTCTGCCCCCATGGCTGACCTCAATCTCCAGCCTCTCAAGAGGTTGAGCTGACACCACATGACCCAAAGCCCCCATCCTACATCATCACATTGTTGAAGTGGCCCATATCACCTAGGTAAACAAAGACACTTTTATCAGGCAAGACATTACAAGGGTTTAGAGATTACCTACAAGGGCCACAGACAAAGGCCAGACCAATCCTCAGACAATGTAAAATTATTTACTACACAGTTATCAAGACCAAATCCAGGTCACGGTAGCTACCACAGCAGCAGTGTTCTGGGTGGGAAGTCACACAATTGGCTTCCCATGCCATCCCCAATCTAGGCTCTGAACTTAACCAGCAATGTAAAGTAATTGTGCTTCACGTAACAAATCCAGGTCACGGTAGCTACCACAGCAGCAGTGTTCTGGGTGGGAAGTCACACAATTGGCATTCCAACCCATCCCATGCCATCCCCAATCTAGGCTCTGAACTTAACCAGCAATGTAAAGTAATTGTGCTTCACGTAAATTCTCAAGGGGTATAACTTCAAACTTTATACGAATTAAAAGTTCTGCTGAGAGGAAGGATGTTTGTGAAGGATAGCCAGATACATGTGGAGTTCATACATGCCATAAAGCAAACTACGCCACCTCTGGAGGGATTGCCTGGGCCAGAGTCTCATATAAGCATGCTTCTGTCTCAGTCATATAAATAGACACACTATAAAATACATGTGAGGACATAGTCCCTGCTATTTTGTTATTAATCTTCAGGATCTGTGCAACTAGACATGTCCAGCTACTCAGAACAAATGAACACTCTTATGTGCTATAGAAAATGAGCTCAACATCATGTCGGTGGAAGTGCTGTTACCACAACCAGCTCACTTGGAAAGATGCATCACAGACCAAGGCTCTGACTAATTGAAACACGAGGGAATTCAACTGATTGGAACTCCAAATGCCCCGTTCATTCCCTGGTCATCACACATACACCAGCTCTCAGAATTCACCTACTAAAAGATATTGGTAATTAATTAGCACTATATAAGCAACACGGGTCAACTAAAAAGGTGACTTGCCTGTGGTTATGACAAATAAGAAAAAAATAAGATTATATCCACCCCCTAAATCTATATCTAGGAGAGAGCAGGACAAAGGCAAAATACGTTAACAAGGTTTTACAAAAAGGCAAAAAAATATTTTCTTGGAAGACTGTAAATTCCTTACGTAAGACTCAAAACCTCACTAACTCAAAAATTTTTTAAAAATAAGGACACGATTAGGGTAAAATGTTCGAACAGCAACGAAGAGGAGGAAGTAAAAGTTCCCTGCTGCTTCACCTCCTGCAACCCCAGCACCACTACTCTGTCGTAACCACTACTAACAGTGTCTCTGAGTTACATCTGAGAGCGCATCCTCTGCCCACCACAACCTATCTTCGTGTCAGGTCAGGCCATCAGAGAGCTGTCAAAGTGAAGTGCATTTATGCTTCCTTCCTGTATTTGATTTTCTCACACTGCCCTTTGCCCTGATGCAATCAGCCTACCAGAGAGTCATGATAAGGTGAAACCCAGGAAGCCATGACCATGTTTCTGTACAAATATCATTGAGAACCTTGTTCATTACTTCACACAGTGTTCTCTTGAGGAAGACCTACAAGACAAATTTGTCTCTAGTTTCTCAGAACTGGGAATGATTGAGTATTTGCAGATTTGCTTTTGTCTAAAGGACTGTTAGAGTTGCTATGGCTACATGATAAATTACCTTAAAACTTAGTCTGTATAATGGTTATTTGTTTTGCTCATTAATTCTGTGGGTCAGGAGTTCCAACAAAAAACTGTGGGGTGGCTTGTCTGGGGTCTCAACCAGAAGACTTAAAGCCCAGAATCTTCTGTAGGCTCATTTCCTCATTGTTTGATGCTGGCTTTGGCTGGGACCATAGCTGGGGCTGTTGGCTGGAACACTTATATGTGGCTTCCCCATCTGGTCTGGGATTCCTCACACATGGAGGCTGAAAGAGAGGGAAAGAGAGACAGAGCTAAGTAAAAGCTGTATAATCCTTTACGACCTTTCTGTGCACATCACATAGCATCATTTCTATTGCTTTCCACTTGTCAAGGCCGCCCCAAAGTCATTTCCCAAGTTCAAGAAGAAGGGAAACAGAGTCCACTTCCTGATTGGGAGTACCAAGGTTCTAAAGGAGCATGAGGGACTGGAAATATTGCTGTGGCCAAATTTAGCAGGACCCTATAGGCGAATCACAGCAGAGACCCTTAGGATTTTGGAGCAAGGGCATGCCATCATCCACAGATAACTACTCTCTTTTTGAGAAACAACTCTTGGCCTGCTACTGGGCCTTAGTAGAAACTGAATGCTTGACTGTGGGCCACCGAGTTACCATGCGACCTGAGCTGCCTATCACAAACTGAGTGTTATCTGACCCAGCAAGTCATAAGGTTGGGTGTGTGCAGCAGCACTCGATCATCAAATGGAAACGGTACATACATGATCAGGCCCGAGCAGGTCCTGAAGGCACAAGTAAGTTACATGAAGAAGTGGCCCAAAAGCCCCTGGTTCCTACTCCTGCTACATTGCCTTCTCTTCCCCAGCCTGCACCTATGGCCTCATGGGGGGTTCCTTATGATCAGCTGACAGAGGAAGATAAAGCTAGAGACTGGTGTACAGATGGTTCTGCATGATAAGCAGGCACCACCCAAAAGTGGACAGCTGTGGCACTATACCCCTTTTCTGGGACATCCCTGAAGGACAGTGGTGAGGGGAAATCTTCTCAATGGGCAGAACTTTGGGCAGTGCACCTGGCTGTGCACTTTGCTTGGAAGAAGAAATGGCCAGATGTGTGATTATATACTGATTCGTGGGCTGTAGCCAATGGCTTGGCCAAATGGTCAAGGACTTGGAAGGAGCAAGATTGGAAAACTGGTGAGAAGGAAATTTGGGGAAGAGGTATGTGGATGGACCTCTTTGAGTGGGCAAAGGATGTGAAGATATTTGTTTCCCATGTGACTACCCATCAACAGGTGACCTCAACAGAGGGGGACTTTAATAATCAGGTGGACAGGATAAACTCTTCTGTGGGTACTGGTCAGCCTCTTTCTCCAGCCACCCCATCATTGCCCAGTGGGCTGATGAGCAAAGTGGCCATGGTGGCAGGGGTGGAGGTTACGCATGGGCTCAGCAACACGGATTTCCACTCACTGAAGCTGACCTGGCTATGGCAACCACCGAGTGCCCAATCTGCCAGCAGCAGAGACCAACACTGAGCCCCTAATATGGTACCACTCCCCGGGGTGATCAGCCAGTCACCTGGTGGCAGGTTGATTACATTGGACTGCTTTCATCATGGAAGGGTCAGCATTTTGTCCTTACTGTAATAGACACTTTGGATATGGATTTGTCTTCCCAGCACGAAATGCTTCAACCAAAACTCCCATCCACGGACTCACAGAATGTCTTATTCACCATCATGGCATTCCACACAGCATTGCTTCTGACCAAGGAACTCAATTCACAGCTAAAGAAGTGTGGCAATAGGCTCATGCTCATGGAATTCACTGGTCTTACCATGTTCCCCATCATCCTGAAGCAGGCAGCCTGATACAAGAGTGGAATGGCCTTTTGAAGTCACAGTTACAGAGCTAGTTAGGTGACAATAGCCTGCAGGGCTGGGGCAAAGTTCTCCAGAAGGCTATATAGGCTCTAAATTAGTGCTCAGTATATGGTACTATTTCTCCCATAGCCAGGATTCATGGGTCCAGGGATCAAGGGGTAGAAACAGAAGTGGCACCACTCACCATTACCCCTAGGGACCCACTAACAGAATTTTTGCTTCCTGTCCCCACAACTTTATCCTCTGCTGGTCTAGAGGTGTTGGTTCCAGAGGGAGGAATGCTTCCATCAGGAGACACAAAAATGATCCTACTGAACTGGAAATTAAGGGTGCCACCTGGCCACTTTGGGCTCCTCATGCCTCTAAATCAATAGGCTAAGGAAGTAGTTATGGTGTTGGCTGGGTCATTGACCTAGACTACCAAGGGGAAGTTGGACTACTATTTCACAATGGAGGTAAGGAAGATTATACCTGGAATACAGGAGATCCCTTAGGATGTCTCTTAGTACTACCATGCCCTGTGATTAAGGTCAATGGAAAATTACAACAACCAAATTCTGTCAAGACTACGAATGGCACAGACTCTTCAGGGATGAAGGTTTGCGTCACTCCGCCAGGTAAAGAACCATGACCCGCTGAAGTGCTCGCTGAAGGCAAAGGGAACACAGAATGGGTAGTAGAAGAAGGTAGTTATAAATACCAGCTTCGACTACATGACGAGGATTGTAATTGTTCTCCCTGTTGGGTTAAAAATATGTCTCTATGTATATATATTGTACACACACTAAGCAATTATCTTTGTTTTTGTTACTCTTATTCTTTGTCATGTACCATGAGATTTACTGACTTTATACCAGCATTTAAATATTGCTAACCTTACTTCATCGTATTTGCATTTAAGTCATGAGATATTGGGAGAAAGGTAAATATCACGTAAGACCTTTACCTCTCTTCTGGGAGGGATTAATGTGTTTTCAGTTGTACACAGGATAATTGTATCATGTAAAGCGAAACTATTATGTTATTGTATCATTTGAATATTAAGTATGACTTAAGGAAGTAGTGTGGACACCAATTTGACAAGGGGTGGACTTGTGAGGGTTAATTCTAGGTGTCAACTTGATTAGACTAAGGAATGCCAAGAAACCTGCTAAAGCTATCTTTTCAGGTTTGTCTGTGAGGGTGTTTCCAGCAGAGATTAGTATGACAGCCTGAGTGGACTGGGTGGGAAGACCCGTCCTCAATGTGGGTGGGAACCATCCAGTCCTCTGGGGGCCCGGAGAGAACAAGAGACAGAGGAAAAAAGCGAAGCTTGCTATCTATCCCCTGGAGCTGGGCTACACTCTTCTCTCCTATCTGTGGACATTAGAGCTTGAGACTCTTAGCTTTGGGTCCCAGGACTTACACCAAGGACACCATCAGCTTCCCTGGTTTTGAGGCCTTCAGATTTGGACTGAGCCACGCTACCAGCATTCAGTTTGCTGACGTCCTATCATGGGATTTTTCTTCATAATCGCTACAGGTATCTGAATCCTTGACCATAATTCAACCCACAACAGTGTCTCTGCCTCTGCCAGTGTCCTTGCCTCTGTCAGAGACCTCCACCTCCCTGCTGGCCCAGTTCCCAGGAGAGCTGGTTGTTTAAAGGACCCTGGCACCTCTTCTCTCTCTCTGCTCAGCCATTTTTACAATGTGATATTCTGCCATCACTGTTGCCACCACCAAGACCCTCACCAGATGTGTTCTCTGAACTGTGGACTTCCCAGCCTTTGAAACTGCAAGCAATACATTTTGTTTTATATATACAATACCCAGTTCCATGTATTTTGTTATAAGCAACAGAAGTGGACTAAAACAGAAAACAAATGTGCAAATGGATGTTTGGCCACAGCAATATATCCAGTCCCTCATCCTCCTTCAGAAACTTACCAATCCCAATGAAGAGGTGGACTTTATTTTCCTTCTACTTGAACTCGGGACATGAAAGAGGAACCCTCTGACATAGACTCACTCTATATACTAACTACTTAGAAACCCTAGAGGCAATTCATGGCCTGCCCACGTGAGGGGACAGGACCTTGTGCCAAGCACTGTGGGCACAAACCCCACTGGCTACATATTGCTTCCCTTCCTTTATTTTCCCTTTGCTCCATTTCTCATCAATTTTTACTTAATCTTGCAATATTTTATGTATTTTTATATCACTATAAACAATTTTGGGGGAAAACTAAAATATAAAGAAGTAAAATAGAACTTCAAGAAAAAAATTATGTCTAAGTAGCAAATTAATTTCAACAGGAAGAACAAGAACATGACATTCAGGAATCGAATCTCAACAAATACTCTCTGATATCCAAATTTTAACCTTAACTTATATTGATGTGGAATGGAAACCTAGAAGAGTAATTCATATTTTCATGTCAATTTTCTGATCCCACAATGGCTTAGCTTTGATTTATCCTACTGAAAAATATGTTAAATAAGTGAATTCACTTCATAATGTTTGTGTGGTTTGGAAATATGAATTGCAAATAGTTCCACTATACTTATCTCATCTATTTAAATTGTTTTGTATTGCACCATTTAAAAATAATATGCTTTTTCTGAAAAGATAGGCTCAGAATTTATTAAGATTCTTGGCATAACTTTTTACAAAGAAGATAATACTATTTAATTTTTCAATGAAGCAATTATGTAGTCTTCCCATCTTTTTCACTAAAGATGAGATATTGTGTAATTCTCCAATGGCATAATTAATATTTTATTTGACACATCTATATTAGGGATTCCTTATCTAATGAAAAGCAGTGAGTTTTATTAAATATGCCATCTACCATATCAGATTTATTATAATCAAATTGCATTTTGCTTCATTTGTTTACTGTACTACTTCTGGGAGGCAAAACTAATTTACTCCCCTGTGTATAAATTGATTATTTCATGAAAAGGTAGCTACTATAACAACTAAATTGAAAACTTACCATAATACAGACTGCAATTGCCAATTTACCACTCCTAAATCAGGGAGCTAAAATGTGATTGTTCTGTAAAAGGTATTAATTTAATAGCTTTGTGATTGTTTCTCACGAACATTCAACAACATAACTAGACATTCATAGCTACAGAATGCTGCAACAGATGAGCCGATGTTCTTAAAAACCATGAAAATATATAAGTGAAACACTGAGTCTTTTATGACTTTACTATAAGAATTACAGTTAATTATTCAAGGTTTTGCCAATCTTTTTGGATGCATTTCAAGACAACTATAAAGTGTTTTACAAAGTTAGTTAGATTGGCAATCATGTAACTGTCCAATAACCACCATTAGGTCACTGTTCTTCTGAAAAACTGCTATGGCTTGAATGTTTGTGTCCCTCCAAAATTCACGTTGAAACTTCATTTCCATTGTGATGATATTAAGAGGTGGGACCTTTTAGGAAGTGATTAAGTGATGAGGGCCATGACCTCATGAATGGCATTAATGCCCTTATAAGAGAGGCTTCAGGGAGCCACTTGGCCCCTCCGTCTCTTCTGCCATATGGGGATGCAGCATTTGTCCCTTTTTGCCCCCTTGTACTGTGTGAGATACAGCAACAAGGTTCCATCTTGGAAGCAGAGAGCAGCCCTTGACAGACACCAAATCTGCCAGCACCCAGATTTTGGACTTCCCAGGCTTCAGAACTGTGAGAAAGTAAATTTCTGTTCCTTATAAATTACCCAGTCTCAGGTATTTTGTTATAGCAGAACAAAGTGACTAATACACACAGCTTTAATTTTTCTCCCTTTTGAGTCTGTTTCTGCTGCCTTGAAATGCCCTCAATCTCTGCCCTGGGCTCTACTGTTGGTGTCCCACCCAAATTCAATGCCTAGCTCTTATATCCACAATTGCAGGATCTTTTCTACTTCCTCCAAGGTGTAATCTCTCCTTTACTTTGCATTTTGGTGATAGTGTTCATTAGCATATCATTGCCTTAGCATTTTATGTGTTTTTGTCATTTTCCTACAGCCTCTTTCCAACTTTCACCTATTCTATGAGTTCTTCTTTTTTTAAAATTTTATTTTGTTGATATACAATTTGGTTGATTATTGTCGTCCATTACCGAAACCTCCCTCCCGCCTCCCTCTCCCCACTCCCTCCCAGCAATGTCCTTTCTGTTTGCTTGTTGTGTCAATTTCAAGGAATTGTAATTGTTATGTCTTCTTCTCCCCCCTGGTTTTGTGTGTGCGTGTGTGTGTGTGTGTGTGAATTTATTTATTTATTTTTATCTCCCACCAATAAGTGAGAACATGTGGTATTTCTCTTTCTGTGCCTGACTCATTTAACTTAATATAATTCTCTCAAGGTCCATCCATGTTGTTGCAAATGGCAGTATTTCATTCTTTTTTATAGCTGAGTAGTATTCCATTGTGTAGATATACTACATTTTCCGTATCCACTCATCCGATGATTGAAACAGACGCAAATCTCCCAAACTCATTCTATGAAGCAAAAATCATCCTGATACCAAAACCAGGTAAAGATATAACCAAAAAAGAAAACTACAGGCCGATATCCTTGATGAATATAGATGCAAAAATCCTCACTAAAATACTAGCAAACAGAATACAGCAACACATATGTAAAATTATTTACCACGATCAAGTGGGATTCATCCCAGGGATGCAAGGTTGGTTCAACATATGCAAATCAATAAAAGTGATACACTATTCTATGAGTTCTGGGTGGGAAAAGTTATACACATCACTTGGGGGATATTGGAGAACAAGGAATGAAATCAGATATTGAGGATGATCTTCTATCAAGGGTCGGGGGTTCTTGCTAAACTGATAGCAGAGTTCTTTGCTAAAACTAGATTTTACAAGGAAGTGAACAGATGGACCTAGGAGAAGGTTCAGGAGCCTGGCTAAAGTTTGGTCAAGCAAAGAATCTTTGTGTCAGAAGTGCCATGTCCTGTGCATTTTTTCCTCCTCAATACCTGGGCTATATGCACATAGAAGGTGTATTTAATCGTCTTGAATTACAAATCAAGGTTTGCATGTCCATGAAGCTGATGTAAAAATATATAATCTCACTAATATCCAAAATATATAAGGAACTTAAACAACTCAACAGCAAGAAAACAAATGCCTCAATTAAAAAATGGGCAAAGGACCTGAACAGGCATTTCTCAAAATAAAACATACAAATGGCCAACAAGCACATGAAAAAAATGCTCAAAATCACTAATCATCAGGCAAATGCAAGTTAAAACCACAATAATATATCATCTCATTCTGGTTAGAATGGCTGTTATCAACAAGACAGAAAATTACAAATGCTGATAGCACATGAAAAAAATGCTCAAAATCACTAATCATCAGGCAAATGCAAGTTAAAACCACAATGATATATCATCTCATTCTGGTTAGAATGGCTGTTATCAACAAGACAGAAAATTACAAATGCTGACGAGGAAGTGGAGAAAAGAGGACTCTTCTACATTGTTGGTAGGAATGTAAAATGGTACAGCCATTGAAGAAAACAGTATGGAGGTTCATCAGAGAACTAAAAACAGACCTACCTTATGATCGAGCTACCCCACTAGTGGTTATATTCTCAAAGGAAATGAAATCAATATATCAAAAAGATACCTGCACTCCCATATTCATTGCAACACTATTCACAATAGCCATGAGATGGAATCAACCTAAATGCCCATTAACAGATAAATGGATAAAAAACTGTGGTATATATATACAATGGAATAATATTCAGCTATAAATCATATCATTTGCAGCAACATGGGTGTAACTGGAAACCATCATGTTAAGTGAAGTCAGGCACTGAAAGACAAATACCACATGATCTCACTCATATGTGGAATCTAAAAAAAAAAAAAAGTGGTTCTCATAGAAGTAGAGAGTAGAGTAATGGTTATCAGAGGCCAGGAGAGGAGAGGAGGCAGTGGGGGGAGAAGAAGTTGTGGACTAACAGGTATGAAGCTATGCTATGTACCTGAAGTGAATCACCATGCAGTATATGCATGTATTGAAACAACACCCTGTACCCCAAGAATATGTACAAATACATGTTAGAATAAAATAAAAAATATTTGTATAACCCCAAACCACTATGAAATGATAGCTATTATATTCTGTGAGCCCACTCTGTGGGTGTGTGATGTTGGTTCTAAACAGTCTGTAAATATTTTTCTTTCTCCCATCACATTAACCCGAATTTGCTCCATTATAATGTAATATCTCAAATCTCAGTAACAATCCTTCTTCCCTCCCTCAAAATATGTATATAAGCAAAACCTGATTCTCAATAACCAGATATATTAGACAGATAGGCTCAGTTCAACCTGGAGAGAATAAACCCTTCACAGTATTCTCGCATCTAATATAATTCACATTCTCCTTCAATTTTCTAAACAAATTACTATGAATTGTATTTCAGCTAAAAAGGAAACTTATAATGGAAGCCATTTCACAGTTATGCCAACCACAAAAATTCTCAAACCTGAACTAGACTCATACAATTTGTGGGCTAGCAGAACTTACATATTATCTCTTAATTCCCTCATTTTTCAGAGTAGGAAACCGAGGCCTAGGAAGCTTTAGAGGACTTGTTCAAGGTCACTGTGCTCGTTAGTGGCAGAAGTTGTACTAGAACTCAGTTCCCCTTCCTTTTAGAGCAATTCTTTTTCCATGGAATCTAGAATCTACCTCCTACTTCTAAAGCATCAGTGTCCAAACTGCAAGTCTGAGCCCAGTACAAATTTGATCACTGGCTTTTCATAAAGATTTCTGTTGTACATTGATTCACAAAGCCTTTTTTAATGTCTTCCCTACTTATTCCATTGCTCTTAAATGATTAAAAATACAGGGTACAAATTTTTATTTTTTACATGTAAAAGATTTCCACAATCTCCATGTTTCAGACCTGATAAAACATATAACTAATAGTCTTTTTGCATTTTATTCACACTTCTGATATCACCTTACTTAATTACGTTAGTAACTTCCTTCTGGCTGTAGTACTTCTGAAGCTGACTACAATTTATTGACAATACAACTAAGCTCTATTCTGAAAACCTACACACCCACCCTTTAATTACGCACTTAAGAAAATTGCAACTGTCATAAAAAAGGGTAAACTTTTGTCTGCCTGACTTGCTTTGCTCCCCTATCTCTTATATTTGTTAAATAGGGCAATATTTTTCAGCTAAAACCTACTCATTGGGTATCCAAATACAGACTGAGCCTAAGCACTGCTCCCTCTAAATCTCAGCGATTATCACAATACCTGGATATTGTGAAAAGACCAATATCCATTATTCAGCCCTCAACACCCTCTTCTTGAAAACAGATGATCACAATTTGAAGACAAATAACAGTGTCTGTAAGTTCAGACTGGGTGAGGTGGTCTCTTCAGTCCTGAATGGCTATGACTATGAGTTACAATATATTTGGCACATATTGTAAAGCCATCATATGACAGATAGCATTTAGGTTACATTTTAAGCCTCATAACAGTTGTATTTGTTTACTCTCTTAAAATACTCTCATCTGGCTGACAGCGGTGACCTTCTGGAGTAGAGTCTGCTCTTCTGCCTTCAATGGCTTCAGTTCTAGTCCTCTAGGACTCCGACTGTTTGACAACATACTTTGCCTCCCTCTCCTTGCCTTCTATTATTTAGGTTCACAAGTGGATTTCAGACTGTCTGCCAGGATCTAATTTGCCAAGACTAGTGGTTTTGTGGGTCTACGACAGACTGGCTTCTGGAGGCACAAGTCCCCTTCTGCTCCCCTCCCCCACAATGCTTCTGGCATTTTATGATCTATAAAGGTTGTTGGAAAGTTGCTGGTCAGTTTAGCTTTCCTGTTGGAATTTCAGAGGCTGGTTTTAGCTAACATTAATAGGCTCTTACTACCTTGAGCACAATAGCTCTATTTGGTTTTCTGTGAAATGAAGAATTACAGACCAAATGGTTGACTGCTAAAAGGATTAAAGACAAAATTATAGTTCACACAAGCAAAATGTAACGGGTTTTATAGTGTGCATTTTTGTGCTTACTTCACTCCCAGTCTTGGCTTAACTTTCCTACTTTTATTATATCTGTGTCTCAGTTTTCTAGCCTATTTTAAATTAATTTGATCTGGTTGTATTGCTTGAATTTTATAAGCAATCAAATCTTTTCTGATATAAGGTATGTTATGCATAGACACACTTCAGAAAGCAACAGCATATAATAGATTTTGACATTTGAGAACCATATGAAATATTTTAAAGAGGGAATAAATATATGACAAAAGTTTGATTAATCCTAATTTAGTAAAGAGGCAATTCTGGCCAACTGAACTGTATAGTTAAGTCAGAGTTAATCAAAAGAAGGTTGTGGTTAAACTATTGTTAAAAATTCTCCTGAAGTTATACCGCTGCTGTTACACTCTTATGAATAGAATGCAGTAAACATAATTGATTTTTTCTTAGGTGACTAAGGCTGTCACAAAATCTGAGGGATATCATTGTGAACATCAGTTTGGATGGAACCATAATTGGAGATATAGAAGGTTTAAGTGATGAGACTGAATTTGTAGTGACCCAGGACAGATTTTAGTTGATTTTTGAAAACTAGACCTCTTTCAGTTGGGTTTCCAGTCATTCACTTCTTTCCCCCTTAATAGTGGCTTATAGCAAACAAAATTCTCCTAACCGTTTCCTCACAAAGAAATATAAATATTTTATCAAAGACTTCTTGTTGAGGTCACTTTCCCTGATTGATTAATTAGTTTGATTGAGACCTTATGATTTACAGCTTTGCGACTGTGGCAGTACAGTTAGGGATGAGATCACAACTTCCTAAAGTGGAAGTAAAACTTGGAATGACTCTCTCATACTCAATTTGTCTTTGAAAATTCAGTAAAACACCATTTGGGAATTTTTAAATTACACAAATCAAGTATTCTTAGTAGAAGCAATACATTAAAATTGTGTGAAAGAGGACTGAACAAAAAAGGTGGGAAATTTTGTTTGCCAAAATACAGGAAAATTAGAGCCTAGTTACACAAATCAAGTATTCTTAGTAGAAGCAATACATTAAAATTGTGTGAAAGAGGACTGAAAAAAAAAGGTGGGAAATTTTGTTTGCCAAAATACAGGAAAATTAGAGCCTACTGAGAATATTTAGTCTCTAATAAAAAAGCAAATTTCAACTGAAGTGCTGGATTGAGGTAGAAAAGTCATGCCCCATCTATCTAGTGGTTGGACATCTGGTATTATTACTAATTCCCTACATAGTTACACACTCAAAATGAGGAGAGACCTCTTTGGGTAGAGAGGAAATCCTACAGGATGGGATGAGAACCTGCTTCAGGGTGCACTTTGTATTATGTAAAATTTGATTTATCAAATTTGGTTATCTGGTTTCTCTGGTGGTCTTCAGTACTACCTTGGTTTCAGAAGGCAGGAAATCAGGTGTAATGAGGGATAGAGATATATAGAGATGAATGTGTGTGTTGTGTTGACTGAGACCACAGGAGTGGGGGCACGTGTGGGAGGGTGTAGTATTGGGAGATTTCATTGGGAAGCCAGCATGTTGAGAAATGACAGCCATCATAACAGAAAATTGCAGAATCCCAATTATATAAATATACACACATAGGGAAATTTATTACATATTTTATTAGCATCGAAGGTCATCACTGAGAATCAAAACACAATATAGTAAAACCATTCTATAATGATAACATGAAACATCAAGCAAAGCTTAAATGATCATGCTCCTTTTAATAAGTCAGAGCGAGAAGTACAATACATTTTAGACAGAATTCTTTAGACTGTGACTGCATGTGCCTGCATATGTGTATGTTCAAGTTTTATCAACTCAAGCATAATCTTTGTCCTCCTGAAATTTTATTTACCCAACCATAACATTCCTGATGATAATAAATACATAGGATTTTATGTATTTGCCAAAATAAATGGTGTATATGTTGTGGAGGTATTATTTTTTCCTGCCTTTATGGAAAAGATAAGTAGATTACACCTAAGGTAAGGTCTCTAAAAAGAATGTTTATTACGGTTTTTGTGTTTAAGGAAGAAGAAAATATGCATGAAAAAATAAGCCTTAGCATTCTATAAATTCTACTGTTCACTACCTCTAAATATGCCTGTTTGCAACAAGCCATATTCTACAATGCCAGTATCTTTTTTCCCCCTGCTTTCCTCCAAAAGGTGATACAATGTTTATGTCGTGCATAAACAGTAAACCAAGTAAACACTAAAAAACCACTGATGCCTGGCACAATTCAATC
Organism: Galeopterus variegatus; assembly: GCF_000696425.1. NCBI lineage: Eukaryota > Metazoa > Chordata > Mammalia > Dermoptera > Cynocephalidae > Galeopterus > Galeopterus variegatus. The sequence continues at coordinate 128,486 of NW_007726592.1, read as the reverse complement.
TTTTATTTTAAATATTTGCTTTGAATTTCAGAAATTGATGTCATCTCTAGAGAATGTTTCTTTTCACTCGTTTCCAGGTGTGACATTTGAAAGGCCTTCATGGGGGTTAATAACACAGACTTGAGTTGACCTGGTGAGTAATGTGCATTTAATCAGAGCACAGTCTTTGTTCCCCAAACCTTACTCCCTTTGTTAAAGTTCTCTATTCTGCCTGATAAACACATCGTGTCCTACTTCTTTCATAAAAGCTACTATCCTACCAAATCTATTTGATAATTTCTTTTTATATAATGAAACATTGATAATGGCAGAGAGATAAAAAAGATTCTCCATTTTTCTTCACTCATTGGGAAAACCTCATTGGATAAAGTTATTGTGGCAGTGTGGAAGGGCTAATGGTATGAAGTACTGAAGTTAGCAGGGTCTGCTCATATATAGGGTATGGTTTTTGACAGCTTGCATTTTTCTTATGACAAACATCATTCCGATCACTAGGAACTGCTTTAGGTTTTCCTGTTAGCTAATTCAGATAAAAGGGTATAAATAACATTTTATGAGTCATATAAGATAAATGGAAACCAAGAAAGTATTGCTGTGAAAAGAAGAAATGAAATTGAACCCTCTCTCTCTATACCAAAGTCTCAATAAATATGACATCTCTGAAATATGAAGTATGATTATAAAGTATTTTAATTCATTTCAAAAATATATGGCATCAGAACTTAGACCTCCAAAATGAACTTTGCTACTTTCTCAGTTGTGGCAGCGTGGTCAAAAGAATGTTGGCTTTTAAGACCAAATAAGTTCGGTTGTTACGCTGGCCTCACCACTACTTCCAAGCCTCTGTACCTACTTGGGCCTTGGTTTGCTCAATTATTAAATGGTAGTAATAATGCCTATTTCTCAGGAGGCTGTAAGGGCTAAATGCAAAAGCACTGACTGGTACTCCCTGGTATTCAACAAATATTAGCACTTTATTCTCCTTTCATAGAAAACTAAAATGGCTCAGAATACTTGAGAGGGAGAGAGAGGGAGTGAGAATTTTGTTGACTGTATCAAGATGCTGTCCACATTTATTTCAATCAAATACAGTTGACCCTTGAACAGTACAGGTTTGAATGGCATGAGTCCATTTATATGCAGATTTTTTCAATAAATATATTGAAAATTTTTTTTTGGAGATTTGTGACAATTTGAAAAAACTCATAGATGAACTGTGTAGCCTAGAAATACTGAAAAAATTAAGAAAAAGTTAGGTATGTCATAAATTATTATATATTATATTAGTCTATTTTATCATTTACTACCATAAAATAGACACAAATCTATTATTACTACTGTAATAATTTCATGGCCACTGCCCGTTGCTATGGCCGTTAGCACAAGTGCTGCGAATATTCACTTAAAATACTGTGTGACATTAATCATCTCCACATGAGCAGTTCCTCTCTCCAGTCAGTTGCATTTGGTAGTAAAAAGTGATCTCTCACGGTTTTCTCTTCCTTGTGATTTTCTTAATCACATCTTCTTTTCTCTAGCTTACTTTATTATAAAATATAGTATATAATATATATAACATACAAAATTTATATTAGTCAACTGCTTATGTTATCAGGAAGGCCTCCAGACAACATTTGGCTATTAGGAGTTAAGTTTTCAATGAGTCAAAAGTTATACACCAATTTTCGACTGCTTGGGCGTCAGCACTCCTAACCCATGAATTGTTCAAGGGTCACATATAATCATATTTGAACACCTAGTATGTGCTGAGCGTGTTCCTTCTGAGTATCCAATTTTTATTTTTAAAGGTGGATTTGAATTTAAGATACTTCCAAGAGCACCCAAAATCAATTCTTGTGCATATAGTGAATAATCAAGCTTGGGTAAATCTTTTTTGGTGACATCACACACACACCCCTCCACACACCCCTCCACACACAAACAGGTGCACATATGCACACACAATATATATGCACTGTCCGACCATAATGAGACAGATTCGTGTGTCTTTCAAATTATTTCTAAAGGGACTTACAAAAATGTTTTGAGCTTCAGCAGCACTGTCTGCCCTCCCCATGAAGCCTACTTTGAAGGACCCAGAATTTATTTTTTATTTTTTTTAAATTTTAATTTGTCTATATACAATGTGGTTGATTATTGTGGCCCATTACCGAAACCTCCCTCCCTCCTCCCTCTCCCGTCTCCCACCCAACAATGTCCTTTCTGTTCGCTTGTCGTATCAACTTCAAGGAATTGTAGTTGTTATGTCTTCTTCTCCCCCCCCATTTTTTTTTTTTTGTGTGTGAATTTATTTATTTATTTTTAGCTCCCACCAATAAGTGAGAACGTGGTATTTCT
>NW_007726592.1:125248-126118 GCF_000696425.1 Galeopterus variegatus | reverse complement strand
CAATGTCCTTTCTGTTCGCTTGTCGTATCAACTTCAAGGAATTGTAGTTGTTATGTCTTCTTCTCCCCCCCCATTTTTTTTTTTTGTAGCGTTATGCCTCCAGCTTCATTTTTTTTTGCTCAGTGTTACTTTGGCTATGTGTGGTCTTTTGTTATTCCATATAAATGCTAGAGGGACAGCATCTTGTTTATAGTGTCTTTTTACTATCATTTGATGTACTCAACATTGAAGGACCCAGAATTTAATTGCATGCATACACTGTGGTTTGTGGAGAAAGAGTCAAGCTTATGCCTCTTGTTACACCTATGGCTTACCTTGAAGACCATTTTGAGCTCATGCTGATGTTGCCTCAAAAGCCTCAAGGGCCACAGTTACTGTATACAGGCTGTCATAGCTAATTAACCTTCACCGTTGAAATCAAGTTACAGTCGAGAAATTGGGAGTGATTTTACAGTATAATGTAAATAAAAAAGGATGAATCCTGCCTTAGCATAAAAGAGGGAGATCAAATTGTGTTAGAATTTTATTTTATCTTATTTTATTTATTGTATCTTATTTTTATTTTATCTTTTTATTTTTTTAATCTTATTTTATCTTATTTTAAAGATTGGGTAAGACGGAATTTGAATGAGAAACAAGAAACTTAACTATGAGGGTACTTCAAAAAGTTCGTGGAAAAATAGAATTAAAAAATTATATGAATCTTTCTATGAACTTTCTGAAGTACTCTCAGAGGGCTGTCCACTGAGGTTGCAGGGTACTCTCACTCACTCTCTGGGACACATCTTCCTGTCACATCTCTGAATGCCTCCTTTTTTTTAAAAAAAAGATGACCGGTAAGGGGATCTTAACCCTTGACTTGGTGTTGTC
>NW_007726592.1:122016-124513 GCF_000696425.1 Galeopterus variegatus | reverse complement strand
CGGGGCCTTGGTGTTATCAGCACCGCACTCTCCCGAGTGAGCCATGGGCCGGCCCATGCCTCCTTTTTTCTATTACACCACTGCTTCAAAATCCAGCTTCTATCTTCTAGCCTTAAATGCTTGTAATTACCAGTTAATCGAGTTTAATCCTTGGTCATAGAAAAGCTGTATTATCTTAGAGTCTGACTGAAAATAAATCTGTATTTCAATAATACAGAAAATCACATTGAATAAAAATAGCACTTTTAAGACCTTCTTCAAAGTAGCATGGTTATATGTAGCAGTCATTTTTAGCAGTGAAACTTAGGATGTCTCAGTTGGCAGTGGCTTCTGGGGAGCAATTCCTTCATAGGTGAAATGGATATAACAGTATCTTCCTGGCCTACCTCAAAAGTTTAATATGGGGCTCATCAGAGGTAGTAAATGAGTTAAATATAAAGTGCTATGAAATTTGCAAATGGTGGGTTGGAAAGAACTTTGGAAGTTCAAACTCTCCATTTTAAACATAGAAAGTGGAAACCCAGAGTAATGTCAAGAACACCAGGGACAAGTGTCAGGAATTTCCTGAACTGGCTACATTGATGAATGCAAACACAGCTCAGATTTTCACTTTTTCAGCTGGAAGTAGCTGTGGGCCATCAAGAGTCAGCGATTATGCGAGTCTTGCTAGTTCAAACACACATTCTACAAAGTCGTTATTAAATTCACTTATAAAAAATAGAATAGCACTTAATTTTTAAAAACTAAGGCCACAAAACAGTAAGAGAATATTGCCATAGTGTCTCCATGCAATACCTTTAGTATTCTTTGAGCCATTTCTCTGGCCCATCCTTGAAATTTTTCCTTATGTTATCATTATACTGCTTTAACCATATTTCTGCTTTGGTAGAATGTGGGGATTGTCATTGCTATCTCTTGACATATGACATTTTCTTAAGCACACTTCATGGAAATGGACTAGATGGATTTTCTGCTAAGTTACATCTTTAAATTGACTCCACACCAATGAGTACTTCTAATTATATCACATTTTTCTCTGACATGGAAATGAGCAAACACGTATGCCATGGCCAAAGTAAAGCATCGTAATAATGAGGAAGCTTACATAAAAGGAAAATTGATGAATGCAGTAGCATGTGTTTGTGATTTAATCAAAGGCAGATTCAAGGCTGCCTAGCAATCCAACCTGATTAACTGTTTTCCAGATCCTGACAAAGTACAATGTAATTAACAATGACAAGGATCAGGAGAAATCAGATGCAAAATCAAGTATATCACTGTCAGGTGGTTAATAAAACAAATCACCCAGTGTCTTCCAGAGTTTCCATATTTGTAGCAATAAGTAATTGTTTCTGAGATCACACTTATTTTCACAGACAAAACAATTTTCAGTGTATGGATACTGGAAAACCATTAACTAAGTTGTTAGGAAGAGCTGATCAGAAGTCACCTCTTTTGCCACTCGTAATGATGCAAGACCAGTTTTCTTTTATTTTGTACCCCTACACCTTCTAACGTCAGCATCCCAAACTCACAGATTATCCTGGGATTGTATAAAATTCCTATGTTTTATTTATTTAAATAATAATAATTTTGAAGTGAATAAAAATAATCATAATAGCTGATAAATACTAGCTGATAAGGGCTAGTATTTATAGGTGCCAATTATGTATGGTATGTATAGGTGCCAAGTATGACATTCCTTTTATTCGTTGTAATTTCTTTTTTTTTTTTTTTTGTCTTTTGTCATTTTCCGTGTCCGGCGACGGATTGCAACCCTCAGTGTTGCCCCCATACCGGACCGGGGACCGGCAACGGGATTGCAACCCTCGGTGTTGCTCCCACGCCTCGCTCAGCCAGTGAGCGGGAACCGGTCTGTATGTGGGATCCGAACCCTCGGGCGGGAGCGCCGCCACGCTTCCCAAGCAGTGCACTTATCAAGTGCGCCACCGGGCCGGCCCATTCGTTGTAATTTCTAATCTTTGTAACACATACATTCCATAGGAATTATCATCTCCATTTTATAGATGAGGAAACTGAAGTCTATGCTTGTTGAATACTTTGCCTAAAGTCACATAAGTAGTGAGGGCTAGAGTTGGGCTGATCAGAACCTAAATCCCATGCTATCTCCACTCTGTATGACTCCTCTTTATTCTTTATAACTTCCATACATTTGTGAGGAGATAGCATATCATGTAACTTTTTTTTGACTTTTATTTCCAATATTATTTCAAGATGGTTAGACAATTAACAAAGCAATACAAAGCCAATAAATTTCATTATTAAGGCAGAGGCAATAAAAAGAAAAAGGGATTTAGACTCAAATGACTTGGCCCTGCCATTTGTCAGGCACAAAACTTTAGCCAAATCATTTTTTTTTTTTTTTTTGTCTTTTGTCTTTTTTCCGTGTCCGGCAACGGATCGCAACCCTCAGTGTTGCCCCCGTAACCGGACCGGGGACCGGCAACGGGATCGCAAGCCTCGGTGTTGCTCCCGC
>NW_007726592.1:120344-121443 GCF_000696425.1 Galeopterus variegatus | reverse complement strand
GCGGGAACCAGTCTGTATGTGGGATCCGAACCCTCGGCGGGAGCGCCACTGCGCTCCCAAGGGGCGCACTGTAGCAGTGCGCCACCGGGCCGGCCCCAGTTTTTGTAATCTTTAAAAATAATGTTATCACAGGGTTTTGTGATGATTAAATGAGATAATACTAACCTAGGAGGTTTTTTTTTCCTTTCTGTCTTTTTTCGTGACCGGCAACGGATCACAACTCTCAGTGTCGCGCCCATACTGGACCGGGACCGGCAACGGGATCGCAACCCTCGGTGTTGCGCCCGCACCTCGCTCAGCCAGTGAGCGGCCGGTCTGTATGTGGGATCCGAACCCTCGGCGGGAGCGCTTCCGCACTCCCAAGCAGCGCACTGTAGCAGTGCGCCACCAGGCCGGCCCCTAACCTAGGAGTTTTTGCCAATTTATTTATTTATTTGGTATTAATTGAATTTTTAAAAATATATATTTCTGTGGAGTTCTGGTAATGACTTTTTTGCATTTGTGAACATACATAACATTATCATTAATTCTGTTAATATGATTAATTATGTAAATGGATTTTCTGATACTAAATCTCACATTCCTGGCATAAAGCTTCTTGATTATGATATAATATTTTAATGTGCTGACACATGGTTTCTAATGTTTAAAAATATTGACATTTATATTCATATGTCCTATTTGTCTGTAATAGTCTGTATGGCTCAATACAGACAATGGTCTCATTTCACCCTTATATACCCTTCTAAAATCTATTGGGAAGATAGAGTACTTATTTTTTTTTTTTTAAGAAAACTTATTATACATACATGTGGGGTACAACAATGATTTTTTTTTTTGTCTTTTTTTTTTTACTGACAGGTAACGGGATCGCAACCCTCGGTGTCACGCCCGCACCGCGCTTAACCAGTGAGCGGACGGGTCTCTATATGGGATCTGAACCCTTGGCGGGAGCGCCACCACGCTCCCAAGCGCTGCACTCTACCGAGTGCGCCACCGGGCCGGCCCTACAACAATGATTTTCAATAATCGTGTACGATGGGTGATGGTCAGATCAGGATAGTTAGCTTATTCATCATTTCAATATACATCATTCTTT
>NW_007726592.1:115374-118521 GCF_000696425.1 Galeopterus variegatus | reverse complement strand
AGGCTAGTGGGTTAGCTCAGTTGGTTAGAGCTGGCCTTATAACACCAAGGCTAAGAGTTCGGTTCCCTATACCAGCCAGTTACAAAAAAAAAAAAAAAAAGATGATGATGCACTATTGCTTTTTAAAATATCTTTAGCAATTTCATCCGTGTCACCTGTAATGTCTAGTAATCATTCACTGAGGGAAAGGGCATCAAATAGTGAAGTTACTCTTGTTGCTGCCCAAATCAATAGGGAGAGCCTGAGCATGTGCTGAGACATCATGCAAACAGCTGCTAAGAAGTGGAGCAGACTGGGGTTGCACAAGCAGCAGGAGAGGGTCCCTGGAGAGACCCTTGGAACTGAGGCTTGACCAATTCAGCAATGTCGCTCATTGACAGGCACTGGGAGATAGCCCAGCAGGCAACAGAAATGGATATGTGCTTCTGGAGGAACATGAATTCAGAGGGGATACTGCAAAATTACCTAAATAGCCAACGAAAGGCAGAGTTTCTTGGTGCCCAGAATGGACAATACTATGCTCAAACAATACCTTTTTTACAGCAATATATTCATACCCTCATCTGTTTTACCATTTTGAAGACCATTTTGGAGGATGAAAAATAAAAAAATTAGGAAGTATGATTAAAGTTCTTTTTTTAAAATAAATTTTATCGTGTGCATTTAAGGTATAACATGATGTTATAAGATACATATAGATAGCAAAAATGTTACTATAGTGAAGTGAATTAACGTATTTATAATCTCACATAGTCACACATTTTTTTTCTTTGTTTTTGTGGCAAAAGCAGCTAAAATATACTCATTTAGCAAGAATCTCATATACAGTACAATTTTATTAGCTATAGTCTTCATGTTGTACATTAGATTTCTAGACTTGTTCATTCTACATATCTTTTACTTTGTATCCTCTGACCTACATCTTCCCATTTCCTCTGCCTCCACCCTTCTGGTAACCACTGTTCCTGTTCTCTATCTCTGTAAATTTAAATATTTTTTTTAGATCCCACATATTAGTGAGATCATGCAATATTTTTTTTTCTGTGTCTGGCTTATTTCACTTAGCATAATGTCCTTCAGGATCTGTGTCATGGAAAATAGCAAGATCTCATTCTTTTTAAGGTCTGAATAATATTCCATTGTACAAATGTGCTAGTTTCTTTATCCATTCATTGTTGACAAACACTTAGATTGGTTCCACATGTTGGCTATTGTGCATAATGCTGCAATGAACATGGGAACCAGATATCTTTTTAAGGCAGTGATTTCATTTCCACTGGCTATTTCTAGAAGAAGTATTTCTGGATCATATAGTAGTTCTATTTTTAATTTTTAAAGAAATGACAATTTTATTTCTTTTTCTTGTCTAATTGCTCTTGCAACTACTTCCAGTACTACATTGAACAGAAGTGGCAAGAGTGGGCATCCTTGCCCTGTACTGGATATCAGTGGAAAAGCTTTCAGTTTTTCCCATTGATTATAATATTAGCTGTGGGTTTTTCATAAATGGCCTTTATTTTATTTTTTATTGTAACGTAATTGATTGTACATATCCACGGGGTACAGAGTTGAATATCAACACCTGTGTGCAATGTGTGATGTTCAAATCAGGATAATTAGTATATTCAACAATATACAATGTAATCTTTCTTCATGGCCCTTTATTCTTAGCCCACCCTTCCTCCCTTTCCCACCTGTGGTAACCTCAGTTCTGTTCTCTCCTTTTGAAAGCTCAACGTATTATTGTAATTGTTGTATCTTTCTTCCTTTCGTTTTAAAAATTTACTCATTTATTTTTTAGCTCCCACTTATGAGTGAGGACATGCAGCATTTCTCTTTCTGTGCCTGGCTTATTTCACTTAACATGATTTTCTCTAAGTTGATCCATAAATGGATGAGCTTTACTATGTTGAGGAACATTCCTTCTGTACTTAATTGCTGAAAGATTTTAATCAAAAAAGGATGATGGACTTTGTCAGATACTTTTTCTGCATCAATCAAAATGATCATGTGGTTTTTATCTTTCATTCTGTTTATGTGATGTATAACACTGATTGATTTTCATATGTTAATACACCCTTGCATACCAGGGATAAATCCCACTTGGTCATGATGTATAATCTTTTTGATGTGTTGTTGAATTCAATTTGCTAATATTTTATTAAGGATTTTTGCATCAATGTTCTTCAGAGAAATAGGGCCTCTAGTTTTCTTTTCTTGTGATATGTTTGTCTGGCTTAGGTTACCAAGTTGATGCTGGCCTTATAAAATGTGTTTGGAAGCATTCATTCTCTTTTTTGGAAGAGTTTATGAAGTATTGGTACTAATTCTTCTTTGAAAGTTTGGTAGAATTCAGCTATTTATTCTATCAGATATAAATATAGTCACCCCATGCTATCTATTCATTGACATGGAATATCTTCTTTGATTCTTTCACCTTTAGCCTATATGTGTCCTTAAAGCTTAAGAGGGTCTCTTGCAGACAATATGTAGTTGTATGTTGTTTGTCTCTCTCTTTTTTTTAAAATCCATTCAGCCACTCTGTGGCTTTTGATTGAAGAATTAATCCACTTTCATTTGAGGTTATTATTGATAGATAAGGGCTTACTACTGCCATTTCGTTATTTGTTTTATGATTGTTTTGTAATTCCTTGGATCTTTTCTTCCTCTCATTGTCTACTTTTGTGATTTAATAATTTTCTGTAGTGCTAGCTTTGATTCATTTTTCTTTATTGTTTGTATATCTTCTGTATTTTATTTGTTTTGTTTCATTTTTTGGTTACCATAAGGCTTACATAAAACAATTATATTCTACTATTTTAAGCTGATAACAACTTAACTTCTATCACATACAAAACATCTGGACTTTTACCCTCCCCCCACTTATGTTTTTGATGTCACAATTTATATCTTTTTATTCTGTGTATTTTTTAACAACTTTTAATGTTAGTTAATTTTCACCATTTTGACTTATAAACTTCAGACTAAAGATATGTATGATTTACACATTACCACTACAGTATTAGAGTATTCTAGATTTGACTATTTATTTATCTCTATCAGTGAGTTTTATACTTTCATATGTATCCATTATAGTAATTATAGTCCTTTTTTTCCACTTGAAGAACTCCCTTAAGCATTTCTTTT
>NW_007726592.1:110568-114191 GCF_000696425.1 Galeopterus variegatus | reverse complement strand
TGTGGGATCTGAACCCTCGGTGGGAGCGCCACCGCGCTCCCAAGCGGCGCACTGTAGCAGTACGCCACCGGGCCGGCCCCTAAGCATTTCTTTTAAGGCAGTTCTAGTGGTGATGAATTCTCTCAGCTTTTGCTTGTTTGTGAAAAACTTTATTTTGCCTTCATTTCTGAAGGACAACTTTGCTGGGTATAATATTCTTGTCTGGCAGTGTCTTTCTTACAGCATTTTGAATATATCATCCTATTCTTTTTTGTCCTATAAGGTTTTTGCTGAGCAGTCCACAGACAGTCTAATGTGAATTCTCTTACATGTTACTTGATGCTTTTTTCTTGCTGCTTTTAAAATTCATTCTTTGTCTCTGGCTTTTGACTTTTTGATTATATAGTAGTGCCCCCTTATCTTCAGTTTTGCTTTCTGCAGTTTCAGTTACCCACAGCCAACCAGAAATAAACAATTCATAAGTTTTAAATCACATGTTATTCTGAGTAACATGATAAAATCTCGTGCTGTCCTATTCTGTACCACTTGGAAAGTGAATCATCCCTTTGTCCAGTGTATTCATGCTGTAGATGCTAACCACCCATTAGTCAGTGGCCATCTTGGTTATCAGATTGACTTGCAATACCACAGTGCTTATGTTTAAATAACCCTTACTTTATGTAATAATGGTCTCAAAGTACAAGAGCGGTGAGGCTGGCAATTTGGATATGCCAAAGAGAAGCTGTAAATTGCTTATTTTAAGTAAAAAAGGTGAAAATTCTCTACTTAAGAAAAGAAAAAATTGTATGCTGAGGTTGCTAAGATCTACAGTAAGAACAATTCTATCTGTAAAATTGNAAAAAATTGTATGCTGAGGTTGCTAAGATCTACAGTAAGAACAATTCTATCTGTAAAATTGCAAAGAAGATAAAAAGAAATTTGTGCTTAGTATATATTATAAATATAGTGTTCAGTACTATCCATGGTTTCAGGCATCCACTGGGGTCTTGGAACGTATCCCCTGTAGATAAGGGCGGGGGGACTACTGTAATATGTCTTGGGGAAGAGCTCTTTGGGTTGAATCTATTTTGGGACTTTGGAGCTCCATATATTTGGATGTTCATATCTCTCCCAAGATATGGGTAATTTTCAGCAATTATTTTATTAGATATGCTTTCTTTCCCTTTGTCTCTCTTTTTTTTAAACTCCCATAATATAAATACTTGTTCACTTAATGGTGTCCCATATGTCCCATAGGCTGTCTTCACTTTTTCCTTCTTTTTCCTTTTTCCCTCTAATCGAGTCATTTCATAAGACTTGTCTTCAAGTTCACAGATTCTTTCTTCTGTTTGATCTGGTCTGCTGTTGAAGCTCTCAGTTGTATTTTTTATTTCATTGATTGAATTCTTTTGCTCCAATATTTCTGTTTGGTTTTTGTTTATAATGTCTATCTCTGTTGAATTTATCATTCAGATCATGAATTGTTTTAATGAATCATCTATTTGTATTCTCTTGTGTCTTGCTGAGTTTCTTAAGAACAATTATTTTGTATACCTTTCTAGACAATTCATAAATGCCCATTTTTTTGGTTAGTTACTGGAGAATTATTGTGTTCCTTTGATGGTTTCATGTTTCCTTGCATTTTCATGTCTCTTATGTCCCTCCATTGATGTCTACACACCTGGTGGTATAGTCACCTCTTTCAGACTTTACAGAATGCCTTTTTAGGGGAAGACCATTACCTACAGATGGGCCTAAGGGTGCTGGTTGGGCAAGGTACAGTGGCTCTGGCAGTGGTGTAGACTCATGCAGCTTCTTCATTTGTTATCAATATTAGCAATGACTGTGGGTACCTCTGGGGTCTAGACTACAGGAGTTTGTGGTAGTGACAGTGGCTGCATAGGTTATTAGGGTAAGTGCTTCAGGGATCCTCCTGTTGTCTTCCTCATAGTGGGGAGTCCTAGCTAAGGGGGATCTCTCTTGGTGTTGGATATGACACAGTTCACAGGCAGCCACAATGGTACCAGGATCCAGGGCATGGGTGTTTGGAGTGGCTGTGGTGCCACACTCTCGGACTCAGGGTCTTGTGAAACTACTATAGCACCTGAGATTTGAGGTGCAGGTTCACTCTCCATGGCACAAGTTGATGCAGTTCTGACAGTAAGTCAAGGTCTGTTACACTGAAGCACTTCCCAGCAGCTTGGACACAGTGGGCTGATATGTAGCTGTAGCTCTGATCCTGCAGGACAGGGCACAGCCAGGGCACAGAATTGGCACAGATCCAGGGAAAAAGGGGGTACTCCAAAGTCTTGGTCCTGAGGAGCAGGACACAGCTGCAATTTGGGACCCAGAATTAATGGCACAGTGAGAGCTTGGGGTCTGGTGGATGAGGTACTACACAGTAGTGACTCTGGACCTGGGATGGTGGGACATGGCAGTAGCCCTGGTTTTGCAACACCAAGTGCAGCAGCAGCAAAGACCCAGGAATTGCAAGATATTACTGTGGCTTGGTCCCCAGGGGATGGAAAGCAGCACAGCAATGACTTCACTCCCCAAAGAAGTGGAGTGCCTCAACATCTTGGATTTTGGGGGGCTAGTCCAGTTTCAGGTAGGTGTGTTCTGTAGCTGTTTGACTTGGAGGGTAGGGTTGTACAGCTCAGCCAAAGCTTTGTTTCTCTAAGCCCTAGCCCTAGAAATGGCAGCTACACAGGTCGGTGGAGTCCCTAGATTCTCGGTGGTGGCATGCCACATCAGCTGAGGTGCTGGAAGATGCAGCTACTGTGGTGTGCAGGAGACCTGGATTTGGGTTCTTGGGGGTGGGGTACTGGGGGAAAGACCACAACCTTGGTTGTGGCACTGGGGGCAAGACCACTCTTGTAGTTCAAGGCTCTGCATCACCGGGCATGGGGCACAACTTCAGTTGGGCTCAGAGCCTGAGAGGACTGTAGGAATCTCTAGTTTTTGAAGACTGCAGGTATCTGTGGTGGTGATGGGGGCTGCTAGAGTCCTCTTGCTTACTGTTCCCTGCAGGGAGAAGTCCCTACTGGCTCACATCTGATCCCAACTGGGGGGATGGGGTGGGGCAGGCAAGGTATTTCTTTCCTTTCTCTATGCAGCCATCATGGGTTCCTGTGTTCTATGGGATTTCTTCTGTTCTTTCCTATTCTCTGGTGCTCTTTTTTAAAGGTATTTTGGTATAAATGTAATTATTTGTTGTTTTGTTTTGGTTTGGTTTTTGTTAGGGGGAAGAGCACTAGGAGCTTCTAGTCATTCATCCTGCTGATGTCCTGCCTGGTATGATCCTACGGGAGAAGTCCCTACTGGCTCACATCTGATCCCAACTGGGGGGATGGGGTGGGGCAGGCAAGATATTTCTTTCCTTTCTCTATGCAGCCATCATGGGTTCCTGTGTTGTATGGGATTTCTTCTGTTCTTTCCTATTCTCTGGTGCTCTTTTTTAAAGGTATTTTGGTATAAATGTAATTATTTGTTGTTTTGTTTTGGTTTGGTTTTTGTTAGGGGGAAGAGGACTAGGAGCTTCTAGTCATTCATCCTGCTGATGTCCTGCCTGGTATGATCCTAGTTTTTATGGAGTCATTAATTTCTATGAATCCAAAGGCAGCTGAAACATAAAACAAAACAGA
>NW_007726592.1:107395-110385 GCF_000696425.1 Galeopterus variegatus | reverse complement strand
TTTTTATGGAGTCATTAATTTCTATGAATCCAAAGGCAGCTGAAACATAAAACAAAACAGAATCAGATTATTTTAACTATGTGCATTGACCAAACATTTGTATAGTGCATCCATAGACTGAGGCCTTTAACCACAAGCTGGGTACACTAGATGGGACAGACTGGAACACCGTTGATAGTCCCTCTCCTTCCTGAACTGTGCTTGGTGGCAGCAGCTGACAAACCTGGGGAACAGGGAAACCCAAGAGTCCACAGCCCCCAACAAACAAGGTATAGAATTTAACCCTCCACAATTTTACCATCTCTTTTCTCTCTTTCTGTCTGTCTCCCCTCCCCTTTGTCTTCTGTCTCTGTCTGTTTCTGTCACACGCACACATGCACACACGCACACATGCACACTCTCTTCTTCTCCTTGCTGAGGTGCCAGAGAGGAGGGCTGTATCACAAATTGTCTCCCCTCCCCTTTGTCTTCTGTCTCTGTCTGTTTCTGTCACACGCACACATGCACACATGCACACATGCACACTCTCTTCTTCTCCTTGCTGAGGTGCCAGAGAGGAGGGCTGTATCACAAACGGGGAAGCTGGTCCCTGGCTCAGTTTTCTTCTAGGCCACCTCTTTCCTGCCTCTCAGGTGCTCGGCTCTCTTCTCAGACGCATGGTTAGTCCCCATTCACTCTTGCTTCTTCATTTCTCTTTTTTCCCCATGTGAAAACATCCCAGGAAATTTGCATATTTGGCTGTAGTCAGGAGGTCTTGGACAGGCTTTATTGACTCTGTTGGAACCATTTTCTTCTCTCTCACTAATCCCATAGTCAGGAGATGGGGCTGTGGGTGGGGGTGGCATCTCACCACTGCCCCCTGAGAGGCAGTAACTGAATCGATAGCACTGTCGCTGTTTCCATCTGTCAGGGTGACATGCCAACTGGCTAATGCTGAATTATTGATACTCCTTCCCAAAGCGAGTTAACCAAACAATTCAAAATCAGTGAAAAGGGGGCGGTCAATTGCAAATGAGGTTAAGTCCATTTTGTCACAAGGACAGGAAACTGATGGCTGCCTCCAAGCCAAATCTGCTTGATTTATGTTATCGCTGAGAAAGCTCCTCAGTGCCACAAAGGGAAAAACACAACAGAAAAACAATATTAGCCTTTTTACAGAAGAGGATTCAGATCACTCTCCAAATGAGCCACATTTGCTAGCTAACCTCCCCCTACCCTGAACTAGCAGAATTTGTGTAGAAATAACTAGAGGGGAAGTTCTTTCATAGTAAAAAGAAATGCCAAGGTTTCCTTGAATAAGTGGGATTCTTCCATGAATTTGACCTTCAGTCCTGAGGAAAAGATGATTACTGGAAACACAAAGCCTCCCTGGCTAAATTCCTATTCTATTTTCCTACTGGGTGTTAGGATACAGTAGAGCAATTAGTGAGCCTGAGATATGACAACCGGTTGATTTTACTGAGGAGTGTCTTGGGAGATCACACACCATTCTTACATATTCAGTGTCATAAATTCTATCCTTTAGGGAGTGCAGTAATTGTTATGCACTGAGTAAACAGCTGCTTAATTTTATACACAGAGGTGCCAGGAGGTGCTTGTCCTGAAATCATGTATGTCCCAGGCTGCCAGGTGTAATAAATAAATGGGCGAGTTGTACATTTCCATTCGCTTGTATGGACCTTTTATTCAAGTGCCTACCAAGACACATGCGCAGACCAGCGTGTTTAAAGGATTAACTTTTATAGATTTTAAGCATTCCACAGCATCTCAATTGTCTACAGTTTTCACTCACAAACATGGGTCTGCGGCACCATCTAGTGGACAGGAGAGGGGGGTAGTGCACAGGCGACTGGCTATAAAATATGAAAGCCAAATTTAGGGTAGGGCCCAACCCTCTCGTTGGTTGTGGGGTTTCCCAGCCACATGCTGAGCAGAATGAAACATGAGTCGGATGGCAGGCCCTGAGGCTGCAGTTTGGCGGAGGCATCCGTTATTGGGGAGGGCAGAGCAGGAGGGCAGCCACCAAATGGAGCAGTGCATCGATCCGAGCATTTTGATCAGTGGAGAAATCAGTTATTAATCAGCAAAGAACTATCGATTTCCCAGCATAGTCACAGCCAGAAAGCAGTGTATCAGCTGTTACTATTAATACCTAGCGTGTCGAGAAATTAACTACCAGCAACTATGCCCCTGACTTCAGTAAGCAGATCATTAAAAGATGGGAGATCCTGAACTCTCCAGAAGGATGGCTGGAGGAGACTGAGGAATTTTAAACAAAACAGAAATGAATTTGCATTTCATAGTTCAAAATGGGGCTAGTCATTAATTCTCTTTAAATAAAAAACAATGTGAAAACTGCATGTATTTACCATGTAGATTCTTTTGCTTAACTAAAAATGGAGTTATTAGAACCAAGAAAAAAAAATTTACGATTAACAAATATTTATCAAGTGCCTACCTGGTGCCAGGCACTCCTCTGGGGGGAACAGACACTAAATCCCTGCTCTTTGTATTAGTATTTAATACCCTCTGTTTTGTGACATAGACACAATGGTGCTGTCACAAATTGGAACCAAAATTTTCTCTAATTTTGAATAAATACACTTTAGGGTTACATTGAACTACCATTATGGTGTGAGGTATGTTTCTTAAAACATAAAGGGCAACAGAACACATTCAGTCTAGCCGTTAACTTTTCTCTCCTGTTTCACTTTAATGGTATTATCCTTATTGATAACATTAAATATCTGTGCTTTCAACAAGTTTTTCTTGTGGAAACTGACCTTTGAAGCAGCCTGGAAGCAATTTCAGATGAATGACTACGAAGTCCATCAGGCACTTGGACTAAGGCCAGGCTCCTGAAAGCTTGGTGCTAGGCGTCCACTGTCAAAGGCAGGGAATTGGTGATGGGGGCTGCCTGGCTGGCTCTATCAACGAGATTTCATACTATTCTTTGAGGATGAGAGAAGTTGTCCAACCAACTCTGGAAA
>NW_007726592.1:103900-106465 GCF_000696425.1 Galeopterus variegatus | reverse complement strand
ATATATATATATATGCATTGTGAAATGACTACTGCAATCAAACTAATTAACATATCCACCATCTCACATACTTTTTTTTTGTGGCAAGAACATTTGAGATCTATTCTCTCAGCAATTTTCAAGGACACAATGCATCATTATTATCTATTGTTACCATACTGTACAGTGGGTCTCCAGAACTTATTAATCCTAACTAAAATTTTGTGTTCTTTGGCCAATATCTCCCCATCACTACCCCCCCTTGTTTGTTTATTTCGTATTTGATTTGCAGAAGTGGTTGATAGACTTTTCTGTTTCAGACAGTGAAGAAACAAGAAGAGTAAGACAGTTTCCTGCACGGGAGGCTCTCTGTATCAAGTAGTGAGGAAGGGAAGCACAGGTAATTACAATGTGGTAGCCTATGAACAGTATTTAGTGCAGGAGTTCTCAGATTGGCATGAGTGTTACAATCACCTGGAGGGCTTGTTAAACTACAGATTGCTGGGCTCATGCCCTGAGGTTTGGCTTCAGTGGGTTCTGAGAATCTGCATTCCTGATAAGTTCCAGGTGATGCTGTCCATTTGGGGACCACTGTTTTAGAGGGAAAGAAATAGGTGTTGGGGCTCCAAACATGATACCCCAAAGCGGAGGCCTAAGAAGCAGCCTTAGAAGCAAAGTCTCGCCCCTCATCTCCCCTGAGGCAAGCCATAGAAACTAGAATTCCTCCTTCTCAAGGCAGGTCATAGAAATCAGAACCTCTTTTCCCCAAAGCCAGTCATAGTACCTGGGAAGAAGAAATGCTGCACAGAGGCCAACAAAATCTGAACAGACAGGACTTGCTGAGTTTCCCCACTCAGTCTATCAGCATTAGGTCATACCGTTTTTGTCCAGTCCCAGTTCTACGCAGCTGTCTCTGTTTCACAGAACCTAAGCATAAAAATAGACAGTTTTTCCTCTATCTTGTGACCTTCATTCCCATGTCACATAAAACTATGATCATATAAATTTGTTATATTTTCCCCTTGTTAACCTGCTTTTGTTATAGGGGTGTCAATGTGACCCTTATAATGGGGAGGAAAGGGGTCACCTCCTTTCCACTCCTACATAGGGAAGGTTTCATGGAACAGGTGACATCTCTGCTGCTACTTGTAATAAATATTGTGTTTGTCAGATGGAGCAGGGGGATGAGTATTCCAGGCAGGTGAGAAGGCACAACTGGAGATGGTGAGCCTTCAGGGACGCTAGAGTGCTGGGCACGTGTGGGGGTCGGGGGCAGGGACAGGAGACCTACACTGCAGATTGGGGTCGTTCTGAATGGACTTGGGTGCTGAGTCTGGACGTTGTCCCATAAGCAACAGGAGAGTGACGTGATCACATTTGTTTCTTAGAAAGAATGTTGTCTACCATCTGAGAGAGGAGAACCAGGGGCAGGAAAAGCAATTAGGAAGCTGCTTCAATGGCTCAAGTGATAGACATTAAGGACCTTAACAAAGGCCATAGGAGAAGCGATGAAAAGGTGGGAGCAAATGAGAAAGAGATTCAGGAGGCTAAGTCAATTATAATTAGGGACAGTACTGAATGTAAACAGTGAAGGAGAAAGAGGAGCTGAAAATCGGTCCGTGATGTAATGCCAGGGCGCCCACATGGAAAGTCTTGGTATCAGTTGAGATACTATAAAATAAAAAGCAATTTTTGAAGGAAAACGGATAATTTGGTTTTTGGAAAGATTAAGTCTGAAGTGTTGAAAAAAAAAATGAATGAGAACAGGTTGACAGTACCTGTGGATTGGTGACAGGACTGAAGTTTATATTCATTCTTTATATGCTAAGCCATGAAAAGATGGACATCCATCCCCTTTTTCTTATTATTTCAATATGGCCAATTGAGATCAAGAGTTTACGTAATAAGGGCTACTTTAAAAACATTATTCAACTCACTGTCATACACTCTACATAATAAGTGCTTAATATACAATCAGGGAGATGAAACAGAGGACACTTGACATGATAACAAGATTAGACTTTAAGTACATATCGGATGAGTGACATAGTGAGAGAAAACTTCAAATTCTTCTTCTGTTCCTTTATTACCTGCCCCTTTTCTCTGACACTCACCAACAGGTGTCGTCTCCCCTGTTCATACTCTCTGGCCAGCAGAAGGGCTGAGCAGAAGATATCAGTGGAACATAACTTAGGTGTACGAGGCCCAGGAAATTCTCCCTGGCCAGGAGTTAGAGGGCAGGTCAGTGAGAACTGTGCTTCCCAGTTTTACCATGCGCTTGAATCACCTGGGGATCCTGTTAAAATGCAGATTCTGATTCTCCAGTGGGGACTGACATTCTGCATTTCTCACGAGCACTCAAATGTGGCCTCAGTGCTGCTGGCCTGTGGACGATGCTGATACCTTCTGTCAACGTGGTCGAAACTGTCGGCTGTGGAGTTAGACCTGAGACAGAATATTGCCTCTGTCAGTTATTAGGTGTTTGACCTTGGGCAAGTTACTAAACCTCAATCTAAGATTTCTCTTCTATAATAATATCTTATTTACAGGGTTGACGTGTCAATTTGCTTTCTGACATCCTTGGTG
>NW_007726592.1:102278-103028 GCF_000696425.1 Galeopterus variegatus | reverse complement strand
TCCTTGAGGGGAGTTTTTATGCTTGGAAGAGATATTCAGGGGCTATTTTGGTCTTACAAATTAATATTCAATTTAATTAAAGTTAGAAATTAAAAAATTGAGGAGCTTAGACTCAAGCAAATGCCCATATTTGAGTCTCAACTCTACTACTTACTAATTGTGTGACTCAGGGCCAGTGACTTATCCTTGTACACATGAACACATTCAGTCTTCACTACAACCCTGTACAGGTGTCATTAGTATTGCTGGGCTATCATGTCTACTTCTGTAATCTGGGAATATCAATAGAGTAGTTGTAAGGAATAAATGAATTAATGTGTGAAAAACACTTAGAAAAGGCTTGGCACATAAAATGTTTTTATCATTATTTCTTAAACTGTTAGGTGCAACTCACAAATCTTAGCATTCTGTTTATAAATTTAGCAAATTTTAACAATGATTTATAAAGTAACAACTTAATTAACTTATATGCTTTAAATTGCACTTACAAATCCAATGTTCTTTATTTTCTTTGAGATTCAATTGTCTAAAAAACAAATCATACAAAGTATCTAAATAATTCTCATAAATCTTAAACTTTAAACTTTAAATATGGGGAGTTTAAGTAGTGACATAGCAATGGGAGTGATAGATGTGGTTCACTCTAGGTATAGACAATAAAGAGGTATTTGTTCTGTAGAGAATTTAAAAACAATAATAAAACCAATTAAATGTTGACTGGTCTGCTTATTATTATTATTATCATGTACT
>NW_007726592.1:99375-100956 GCF_000696425.1 Galeopterus variegatus | reverse complement strand
TTTTTTTTTTTTAATTTCTTATTGTGTCAATTTTGGTAATTTGGGTCTTTCAAGAAATTTTTCTATTTCATATAAGTTGTCAAATTTATTGGCATAAAGCTGTTTATAATAGTTTCTTGTTTCTGTAGATAGGTTTCATCATTCATTCTGGGTATTTGTAATTTGTGTTTATAAATATTGTTAATCTTTTAAAAGAATTAAATTTTGCTTTGCTAATTTTCTCTAATATTTGTCTATTTTCTACTTCATTGATGTATTGATGTCTGTTTTATCTTTATAATTTTCTTCCTTCTATTTACTTTGGGTTTAATATGCTTTTCTTTTTCTAGGTTCTTAAGGTGGAAGCTTAGATTGTAGACTGTCAGCCTGGGTCACAGACCTTTCAAACTCATTTTGCAGACTGGGTCACAGACCCCTCATATTCAGACTGGGTCACAAACCCCTCATATGCAGGTTGCGAGCTAGGTAGTTGGAAAAAGATCCTGGGAGCCGTTGGCAAGGTTGACATGCTTTATTCAGATGTGAGCTCAGCCCCCAGCAGATCAGAGCCATTACCTTTTATACTAGAGTCAGATAGCCAAGGAACACCTGGGCACGCTGCGCAGTTAACAAATTTGCATCAGACATGCTGAGTCATGCCCAGCCGGATATGGGGTGAGGGAGCTTGACCAGTCTGTCTCCATTTTCCTCACATGGACTTTTATTCATTTTGTGTTTCAAATATAATCAAATGACACCATAAATTTCCCTCTAAGCAGTGTTTTAGCTGTATCCCACATATTTTTATATGATAGTTTCATTTTATAGAGTACAGAATATTTTCTAGTTTATCTTGTGATTTCTTTTATCTGTGGTTATATAACAATGTGCCATTTAATTTCCAATTATTTTTTTCTTCCTGTGGGATCTTAACTTTTCCTCTCCAGGCAATCTTCCTAGGCCCTCTGCCTATTGCACTTGCACTTGACTTTGCATTTATTTAAGAAGAGAAGAACTAGGCTGATGCTGTGAGGATAATTGTAAAGTGAATTATTCAATTCAGGTGAAGTATTATTGAGAAATTGCTGTGTGTTCAACACTGTGATCTATTTCATCAGCAGCTTCTGGGACTAGCCTCACAGCTCGATGTAGAAGGAATGTTCCTGGTACCTTTAATGTAAAATGTTTACCAAATCTAGGGCTTAAGGCATTTGCATTATGATCTAGGAAAAGGTTTCTATGGTTCACACTACTTATTTTCAGCATTTTTTAAAAGATAAATTGCTACAGATTTTAATATTTTGAGGGATTTAGGCTTTACCTTCCTTCCCCCAATGGGAAGAAATTCTGATATGGTTCCAAGACAAAATGGAGTCCTCAAGGACCCATTGAAGCTGGTCCCACCAGAAGAGTGAGCTTCCAGAGGTAGTGTCAGGTTGTGTGCCTGGGGAAAGGGAACATAGAATAAGCCACTTAATATGCCTGTCATCTGGGACTTTTGATAAAGCCCAGGAAACAGTTACCTAAGACCATATGGTGGTGAAGGTCTGGAGGATTCTCTTAGTATCTCAGGATTCCATTAGGATAAAAGCAGAGAGTGGC
>NW_007726592.1:96437-98708 GCF_000696425.1 Galeopterus variegatus | reverse complement strand
ATGCCTGTCATCTGGGACTTTTGATAAAGCCCAGGAAACAGTTACCTAAGACCATATGGTGGTGAAGGTCTGGAGGATTCTCTTAGTATCTCAGGATTCCATTAGGATAAAAGCAGAGAGTGGCTGAATAGTAATATGTGGGCTGTTGCCATCATCTTTACCTCTAACATGACTAATATACAGCAGTTTACCTAGCAAATGGAATAACAACTAATTAATAATAGCTAACATTTATGGAGCACTTTCTATGAATCAGGCACTGTGCTAAATCTTTCATGTCTTATCTTTTTTAAATCACACAAAACTCCTAAGCTAAATGCTACTGTTACCAGCCTGTTTACACTTGAACTAAGTGACTTGCCTCAGGTCACTTACAAGGACATTTTCTTCGGGTGTATTTGCAACCTATACAGTTTATCAGAAATGGTAGGTCTCTCCTGTCCATCCTGGGCATCTGGTCACTTTCTATAATAGAGCCAAATTTGTTTTTGGGGTGACTGGAAGTCAGATATATTTTGAAAAGCTCTCAATAGAATAGGCATCACAATGATTGAAACATTTTCTTCCAATTATGTGGTCTCTACTGCACAGCAAAACAAATGGTGCAGAGAAACCCAAGACATTTTTGACAAGCTTCACATTGACAATGGGAGCAAGCAGCACTTCCACATCCCGTTTGGTCCTCTGCTGCATACTAATCCCACAGTTTATCAGTTTGAATTTATTCCCTGAAGAATAACTCTAGACTTAAGAATTCAGTTTTAATTCTTTAGGGGAAATTTCCATATCCTGCATTAATAATCATAAGAATTCAGTAGCAATGTCGCCACGAGCACTCAGAAGATTGTTTTGTTCTTTCACATGGAGACAGGTTGATAATGAACTGATAAAGAAAACCTTGAAAAATCAAAATTTACAACATAATACTTGTTATTCAGACATATTTTCAATATGATGGCTCTAATAATGTACCTCCCAAGCATTTATTATGATATTAAGTAGACAAGAAAAATATTGGCGAGAGAGAACCCACTATGTTATCCAGATTTTCCCCTTTAATAGCAAACCCCTGGATGTAGGGCTGGCTTCACGCACCTGTGACCTGTGCAGTTGCACAGGAAGGACACTGCACTTGCTTTAATGCTTGGCTGTCATCATCATGAAATTCTTAATAGTTTTGTCTCTGAATTTGTTTTTTTTGTAAATTAAGTCTGATGGGAATAAAGTGTGTGTGTGAGCAGAGGTATGCACACTAAGAATGGCCACCATTCCTTGGCATGTAGTGTTTGTGGTGCCCCATGAGCGTGGGATTCTGGCAGACACACAATACATGGGAGTTCTTGTATTCTCTAAGGGATACAAGGTAAGTGTGTTATGTATATGACCGAGTGGGAATGCAGACAGCCCCAAGAGGCCACATTTTCCATCTGAACCAGGATTTACCTCAAGTGCAAAAGAAGGCAGTGGTATTCTACAATACTTGAATGACCAAGGAAGCCAGTCATATCCCTTTTCACCCATGTCACTTCCCTGAATTAGCCAAAGACTTACAGAGAAATTGACGTAAAGAAAGGGAAAGAAAGCGCAACCTCAATTTTTTTTCCTTTCAGTCCTTCCTTACTCATCAATAAGGTGAAGGTAAATAGTGTTGGTAGAACGTATGTGTATTAGGAGACATGAAATAAAACAGTCAGGTTAAATTTTTGTGCGGCATTTCCACTCTTCTAGTGAGAACAAAATACATATGCATATGTGAGCTACAAAATATGAATTGTGTAATTTTAGTGATTCTGCCTATGAGTTAAATGTTTTTATATTTGCATTTAAATGTCCATCACATAATATAAAGATGAAGAGTAAAATTTATACTAATAATTTAAAATTTTATTAATTTATTTATTTTACTTAGAATGACATTACATAGCACATATAAAACAGCATGACAAATTGAGAGAGATTGCAGAAGTAAAAAGCTTTATGTTTTATAATACCTTTAGTGGCACATTTTCCCTGATTTTTAAACAGGGGGCCCTGCATTTTCAGTTTGCACTGGGCCTTCCAAATTATGTAACTGGCCCAGCCTGGATGAGCCATGTCTCTGCAGCCTGCTAACAATGGCCAGTTTCCTGCTCCTTCACTTCCTTTCCAGCTGATTGCCCCAGTTTTCTACACCTGCCTGTCCTCAGCTATTTATAGGTGGAGACTTGCCTCTGCCTTATCTTGGAAACATATGAAAGCTTTTCGATCAACACAGTGTTGGCTTGGTGTCAA
>NW_007726592.1:93255-95219 GCF_000696425.1 Galeopterus variegatus | reverse complement strand
CATCATACTCTTTGAAAGACACTAAGATTATTTTTAATATCCTGGTATTTCAAACAATGCTGAAATAAATTTCCTTCTTACATATAATTCCACATATTTGTGAATATTTCCTAGATGGGGATTGCAGAATCTAAAAGAATATAAAATGTCAATTTAGAAATATGCCAAAAAATTGTTCTCCATATAGATAGTAACAATTTACACTTTCACCAGCAATAGGATGCAAGTCTGTTATTCCACACCTTCACCAACACAGTATGTTTTTGAACTTACTGCTCTCTGCCACTCTGATGGGAGAAAAGTAGTTTGTCTAAGGTCTTTACCTATGACAACATGTGCACGATCATAGAGTGCAGATTCAGTCTGTTTGGTGCCCATCTACGTCCTTGTCAACACTTAGTACTGTCAGACTTTTAATGTATTTCAGTAAGATGAAGGAGAAATAATGTCTCATTGTGGTTTTAATTTGCATTTCCTTAATTGCTACTGAGGTTGAAAATTTTTCGTGTGCTCATGGACCATTCTTCATACCCATCAACAAAGTGCCAGCTTGTATTTTTTGCCCAGTTTCTATTGGGTTGTCTTTTTTGTGGTAATTTCATTTTTCTTAAAGATTTCTAAAAGTTCTTTGTGAAATATATGTGCTGCAAAATCTTCTAACTTTATGGCTTGTCTTTCACTCTCCTTGTGGTATAAAGATACCATAAACAGAAGTTCTTAATTTTAAATTTGTTTAATATGTCAGTCCTGAGCTTTATAATTTATGACTTCTATGCTTATTTATGAAATCCTTCTCTGCCCTAATGTAAAATTTG
The DNA here is from genome assembly GCF_000696425.1 of Galeopterus variegatus. NCBI lineage: Eukaryota > Metazoa > Chordata > Mammalia > Dermoptera > Cynocephalidae > Galeopterus > Galeopterus variegatus. The sequence continues at coordinate 94,404 of NW_007726592.1, read as the reverse complement.
TAGGTTCTTACATTACCTTCTAAAGATTTTGTAGTTCTGTCTTTCATATTTAAGTCTTTGATCTGCTTGGAACTGAATTTTTATATGATGGGAGGTAGAAATCCCATTTCATACTTACTTTACGGATAACTAATTTGCCCATTACTCTTTATTGTGCTATTTATTGAATAGTTCCTCCTTTTCCCGCTGATCTGCAATTCCCTTTGTGTCATGAATCAAGTTTTCATATACGTGTTGGTCTGTTCTGGGTTCTCTCTTTCCTCATGTTGGCCATCTTTGCTATAGCTGCCTCAATACACATTGTCTTAATTCCTGTAGTCTGATGAGTATAGTTTCATTNCTCTTTATTGTGCTATTTATTGAATAGTTCCTCCTTTTCCCGCTGATCTGCAATTCCCTTTGTGTCATGAATCAAGTTTTCATATACGTGTTGGTCTGTTCTGGGTTCTCTCTTTCCTCATGTTGGCCATCTTTGCTATAGCTGCCTCAATACACATTGTCTTAATTCCTGTAGTCTGATGAGTATAGTTTCATTGCAAATCTCCATATTTCTTGGAACCAATTCCTCTACCTTATTCTTCTTTTAGTGATTTGCTCTTCTGTGTAAATTTGAGACTATGTCAAGCCTTATAAAATTTTTTTGGATTTTGATTGGAAAAGCGATTAATCTATAAGTTAGTTGGGGAAGAACTGGCATCTTTAAAATATTGGGTCTTTCCATCCAGTAACATGTATATCTTTTTTTCTTTACTGAATTAAAATTTTATAATTTTCTTGGTAATGAGCTTTTACATATGTAGACTTTTCTGCAGGTAATTTATATTTTTTGCTACTATTGAAAACAGTGTCTTTAGAAATCATTTCTAACTGATGGTGGCTGGTGAATAGAAAAGCAACTGACTTCTTAACATTGGTATGGTATGCAGAAAGAGTGCTACATTCTTCTGTGTTTTCTATGTAGAGAACTGTACCATTTGCAAATAATAACAGATTTGTTTCTTCTTTTAGAGTCTTAATACCTCTAGGAAATGTTGCATAAAATGTTGAATAAAAGTGGTGATAGTGGGCATCCTTGACTTGTTTTTGATCTTAAAGAGAATGTTTTCAACAATCCAGGATAAAGCATATTTACTAATTTTTTTTTTTTTT
>NW_007726592.1:71092-92669 GCF_000696425.1 Galeopterus variegatus | reverse complement strand
CGGGAACCGGTCTGTATGTGGGATCCGAACCCTCGGGTGGGAGCGCCGCCGCACTTCCCAAATGGCGCACTTATCCAGTGCGCCACCAGGCCGGCCCCTTTACTAATTTTTTTTTTGTGTGTAGACTCTTAATGAGGTTAAGGAAGTTCTTTTCTATTCCTAGTTTACGAAGAGGGGTATATATTTAATCTTCAGTTTTTATCTTTGTGAGAAATGATGAATTCCTGTATTTCCATCTTGCCCATCTTTTTCCTTTTGCCCCCACTGCCTTGTTGTTGATGACATAAGTTTGAGTTTACTTCTGCATATAATGTACGTATACCTTTATTTATTGATTTAAGATACCTAATTGCTGTTTTTATCCCTATCTATAAAAGATAAGGAACTCAGTGAACTATGTTATCTTTCACCATTCATTCTTCTTTCCTCCTAAATTTTATTAGTTATACCATGGCAATTTTGTCAATATTTATAGCATTTAAATTCTGTTCTTCAACCATAATCCCTACATTTGTTTTAGTTTTACTCGTGTTAGATTTAGGGCTTACTGCCAGTCTGTCCTTTGTAGCTTTGTCATTCTTCTGGTTGGCTAAAATGTGTCCTCCACTAATTTCTTTAAGAGGTACTCATGGAAGCTAATTCCTTGAAATTTCTTTTCTGTTGTGTTGGGAATAAATTGTTGTATCGTATGTTCTTTCTTTAGTAACATTTTGGGCTTTTGGACTCTTGTACTATTTTCCAGGGTCTCAGGCCAAAAGATTTTTTTTTTCCTTTAATAGATGAATTAAATGTTTTGCTTTGAGGTCCAAATAATTATTTCATTATCTTCGATGTCCAGTAACATTACTAGGCTATGTCACCGTGCTGATGGCTTCATATCACTCTTCTTTTCTTGGAATATGGCATGTACTTTCAAATGTAGATTCAAATCTATCTTTTATCTTTGAAAAGTATTCTTGAATTATATCTTTAAGAATTTTTTCTTGTTTTATTATTTCAGCTAAAAATTTTTTTTGGTGGGGGGTGGGAAGGAGAGAACTCTGTTAGCTCTCCTTTTTCTATCTTCTATATCTGTTATTTTATTTGTCATCTTTTTACTCATTTCCATTTAATTTGCTTGTATTTCTCAATGCTGTCCTTTATGTCCCTTTTGGTGGTTCAGTAGTGTCTGTTATCTTTGGGCTGCTTCAAGCATGGCCTTCATTTTTGTAATGATTTGGTTTTTCTCTTCTTTCTTGAATGCTGCTTCTCCTTCTGTTGTCTCACCATGTTTCATTTGAGTTTTTCTATCTCTGCTCTGAGATCTCACTATATAGTGACAGTTGTTTCTTAATAAATTTTGAATTCATGCTGATGTATTTGTTCACAATTTTCATCAGTCTTATAGTGACATTTTCATGGTTCCATGTTTCAGAATATCTCCTTACATTATAGAGTCATAGGTGTGGTTTATTTTTGTCTTGATTTCTATTTAGTTGATATCAGCAGCTGCAAGCCTTCTCCTGATGTGATAGCTCTTCTCCATTCTGTCTCATTCACTGACTACTGTCTACATTTATAGCTTGTCTGTATGATTCTTTATCCATCCCTGCCTTCTCTAATTTTCCTTTGAGCCAAGTCAGGTCTAGAGAAGCTTGTGCCATTCTCCCATATAGACTCTTCCTGTTACTCCATGAAAGGGATTATTGACTGTCCCTCAGAGGGCACCACTTACTTTAGAGACATGTGCTCTGTCCCTGGGTTTGATGCCCACGGGCATCCTCTCTCAGCATCTTACAGTACCCATCTTGACCTTTGCTGCATCTCACTGCTCTTCCTTTAATACTATAGTTTGGGGTTATATACACCTCTTCATTTCATTGATGATAGAGTTTGCATTTCTGTCACTCATACTCCTTATTGCTTTTAGATGATATTTTAGAGAAGAAGGGAAAACTGCCATCTCTACATGGCCATTTAAAAACATTCCTATGGGTTTCTTGCTTTGTCGTTGGGATGGTCTGATTCTGGGCCTATCTGCTACTCTACCCTGCTTTTAGATGATATTTTAGAGAAGAAGGGAAAACTGCCATCTCTACATGGCCATTTAAAAGCATTCCTATGGGTTTCTTGCTTTGTCGTTGGGATGGTCTGATTCTGGGCCTATCTGCTACTCTACACCTTCTAGGCTCATCTCTCTTGTTCTGGGTCAGGAAAGATTATATTCCCAGCCCCTTCCCAACTGAGTTATTGTAGTAGTTGACTTCTGTTGCTTATAACAGAATACCTGAACCTGGGTAATTTATAAAGAAATGAAATTTATTTCTTACAGTTTTGGAGGATGAGAAGTGTAACCTGCTCACTTGCTCTTCTCTTAAAGCTATCAGAACCACACCATTACTCCATGAATGGATCAATCCATTTACGAGGGCACCCTCCTCACAATCTAATCTCCTCCTAAAGGCCCCACCTTTCAAATACCATAATTGGAGTTCTCACCCTCTTACACTGTTACAACAGAGATTAAGTTTCCAATACATGAACTTTTGGGGGACACATTTGACCTATAGTAGTTACCAACACTGACTGTGGGATGGGGCTATGAAGAATGCCTCTGGGTATTAATCAGTGATGATGGATAAAACCTTGCTCTTTAGAAGAAAAGAAAATATGTCACTACTTTTAGTCACCCTTGAGAAACCTAATTAGATACTGTAATATTCCTATGGGAGCTGAAATCTCTGTATTTTTAAATCCAGCAGTAGAAGAGCTGGCAGCTTTTTCCTGGAAAATGTATAATCACTTTTCAGCTCCTAGCTCACATTGTCTAAAGACTCACACTCCAGTAGTTTCCTGCACTCAAAGTATAACATCTTAGCTGCAAACCTCATAATGGGTTCTCTAGGAATTTTCTTATGTGAATGTGTATCGATGGTTTCCTAAACTGGGACTCATACTATCGAGATCATAATTATATTTCTTCTGTATGTAACAACAGTCTAAATTAAAAAAAGAAAGAAAAGAAGGGTAGCACAGCTATAGCTGTCAGCCCAGTGCTACCGAAAGGACACTGGCCAGGCTGCTAAGAGACCAGGCCACGTTTATACATAAGTGGACTGACCTTTCTTTTCAGTGCCTTGGTTGTCTTTGTGTCTTAGAGGACAATAGGGAGGGAAGGAAATTAAGCATGTTTCTCATGCTGATGAATGGTGTAATGTGGTGCTGATGAGCATGGGCTCTGGGGTCAGACCACCTGGCTTTAAACCCTGGCATTGCCACCTACTAAAAGTATAATTTTTGAACAAGTTTTTAATTTCTCTGTACCTTGGTTTCTTCTTCAGTAAAAAGAGGTTGAAAATGCCAATACACCACCTCATAAAATTTTTTTGAGGAGTAAAGTAGATAACATATATAAAGGATCTGGCAAATAGTGCTTAGTAAATATGTACTAACGTTATGACAGGAGTCCTATTTTTTCAATGAAACACTAATGAGGAGGATCCAGTTCTTAATACTGGGACTCAAGAGGAGGGTGTGTGGGTGAGAGATGTTTGTAGGTGCCATTGCACAGCTGTGAGTGACAGAGCATCTCTCTTGGCTGGCCCGCCACACTCAGGGGCTGCAGTTAGAGAAGTCTCCTTTCTCTGCCAGCCTATCTCAAAAGGCTCAGGCAGCCTCTTCACCAGCAACTAAAAATGTGGCTGCTCCTGGGGCTGCTCCGCAATTGGTGTAACTCTTGTCATTTGTGTAGCTGTTTCATACACTTTTCACTTTGCTCTTTCTAACAATCCCGTGCAAAGGCTTTATCTTTCTCATTTGACGAGGGAGACGTGAGCAGGTTAAATGAGTCTCCCAAGGTTGTGCTACTGGTAAGAAGTGGAAGATGGTCTATTTTTTATGTTTCCTAAAGGGTGGGATGTGTGTGTGTGTGTGTGTGTGTATACGGAAGATGGTCTATTTTTTATGTTTCCTAAAGGGTGGGATGTGTGTGTGTGTGTGTGTGTGTGTGTGTATACACACACTTTTTGGCGAATACTACTTTATTTTTTATTTTTTTATTAATATAAAAAATTTATTATTAGCATATCCATTCTTACAAATCGTGATATTTCTTTATGCCCTTTACCCAACTTATTGCTTCCCAAACTTCCTCCCTGCCCCCCCCGCATCTCTAGTATCCTTAGGTTTGTTTTCTCCTCCTGAAAGTTCAACATATTGTTGTGGTCTTTTCTTTCTTTCTTTCCTTCATTCTTTCCTTCTTCTCTCCTTTCCATTCTGCTTCCTTCCTAGCAGCCAGTTATGAGTGAGAGCATGAGGTATTTCTGTTTCTTTGCCTGGCTTATTTCACTTAACATAATTTTCTCCAGACTCATGCATGTTGTTGCAAATGACAGAATTTCATTCTTTTTTATGGCTGAGTAGTACTCCATTGTGTATATATATGACATTTTCCTTATCCAGTCATCCATCGATGAACACTTAGGTTGGTCCCATATTTTGGCTATTGTAAATAGAGCGGCAATGAACATGGGAATGCAGGTATCCCTTTGACATGATGATGTCCATTCCTTTGGGTGTATACCCAGTAGTGGGAATGCTGGATCATATGGTAGCTCTATCTGTAGTTGTTTGAGAAACCTCCATACTGTTTTTGGAAGCTGTTCTTAAACCGAAGCCTTTTCCTTTATTCTGTGCTGACTTTACTAAACTGGTTTTTGAGTGATTTGGAGAATAATTACAACAGCCTCTAAGACATGCCCTCCAGGATGCTTCTCAAACTTTAGGGTGTATGAGAGTGACTAGGGAACTTTTAAAAGATAGATTCTTAGGACTAGAGATTCTTGGACCCAGAAAGTCTGAGGTTTGAGAAGGGACTAGGAATCTGCCATTTGTATACTTCAGCATCTCCCAGGATTCCATTTTGACCTTCGATGCATTTGGCTGCTGTTCCCTTAAGACTGTAGTTTGGGGTTCTATACACCTCTTAGTTTCTTGAACATAGAGTCAGGTGATTCTGTTCACAGGTAGCATAGAAACCATACTTGCTAGGGACTAGGGATGAGTAAAACAGACACAATCATTGCCGCCATGGAGTTCCTACACTGGTGGGAGAAATAAACAAGTAAACAGTCCAATTCCCTATAGTGTGATGAAACTGTTACATTCACCTGGAGAATATGCCTGTTTCAATCCTGCCCCTTCCATGTTTCTGCTTAAATGTAGCTAGGTATGAATTCACATATTTGTCATTAGCACAATATGGATGAGCTTTGTCTAATTCTGTGCTTATGAAGGCCCCATATTAGACTGACCCAGATTTAAATCACATAAAATTCCTACAAACTTAACTATATGTGTCTATATGTGAAATTTCTTCTCATCTATATATAAGTCCATCCTTTTATTTAACATGAATGATATGAAATATTATAACTTACCCCACTCATGTGATAAATGACCAAATGTTTAATCAGTGACTTATTATGTATCAAGTACTCTTGCTTACCTGTATTACTTGATTCTCATAATGATTTGGCAAGGTAGGTAGAAGAATAACTACCTGTTTTACAGAGAGGAGGCAGAGGTTCAGGGCAGCTTTGGCTTGATCATATTAAGCACCTGGTCAGTGGCAGAATGGGAAGCAATCCCTTTCCTCTGACTCATAATCCAGGGCTTTATCCACGGAATTGCACAGCAAAACAAATTAGCAAAGCCACAGAGACTGGAAAGTGCCTAACCTGGACAGTGCTTCTGCAACATAAACATGGGAATCCAGTCATCTTCTTTTAGCATGACTGATCAGTGACCTGCCCTACCCAGTCCTTAAAGTTGTGTTTGGAATATTGATGGTGGTGAGCTAAGCAAATTATAGGGCAAACAGCAGCAAATACACCAGGCCCATTAAGCATGAATAGAACGACCATGTTTGAAAGCTGTTTATGGGCCTCCTAGGGAAACATACACACAGATAAAGGGAGACCAAACCCAGCAGCTTAATACTTTAGAAATCCATCCAGAAAACTTACCTCGAGCAGACTATGGCTTCTCTCAGAGAGAGATTAAATGCCAGTGTCTGTTTCTATCATTTTTTTCTCTTAGCAGTTTTGACCTTCCTTTCATAAAATAATAATTAATAATTGTGTGTGTGTTTTCAGAAAGTAAGTGAATTCTGTCCCTGCTTCATATGATCATTTTTTATTTGGACATCTTGGACAAACATAAAATACGGAGATAGTTAAAGTAAGGTTGTGTGAATTGATTAACAACACAGTTACTTAATGGATATATTTGTTAGGGTATTTAAAATACAGTCTGAAAATAAATGTGCAATTAGTGGCATAAGCCCTATTTGAATATTCACATTACCAACCAAACAGCTGGAGGTTGAGAGTGCATATTTCACTGGCCTCAGTGGTGGCTTCACAGTGAATAAAACAGCTTTATGAAAATCAATAGAGTGACTACAACTATCAAGTGCATTACTTCAAAGATATTAAGAGCCATAAATCAAATATGTCAGCTGAAAAATAATGATGATGTTATGTACAAATGAGAAAGCATGATATGAGCAGAGGAAGTGGCCAGAGTCCCGTTGTAAGGCTTTCACAGAACTGAATATATGCGGTTGCTCTTTGTTTTCAGATTGTTCTTAAGGCAGTTTGTCACAGGCCTTACAAAGCAAAACACACAATTTTGTAATCACTGACAGACAGTTGGAAGGAGAAGAAATCCAATCACGCTGAAAGATTTGGCTGGAATTGTCTCCACTTAACTAGCGGAGATTGGCTTGGCCAGGAGTGCATTTGTCAGTGCTGTGTACTCCCACACAGCATGATGGAGATGAGGATGTTCCAGAACTGCTAAGTACTACAGTGCCTGACATACTAATTAATTTGAATCCTAGAATGTTAGAGTTGGAGGGTCTGCAGAAAACATGATCTGACTGCTTCCTTGTTGCTCACACCTCTTCCACCACCCCAAGTGATTCCTGCATGTCCAGGCCCACGCATCCCTCTCTTCCAAAGCAGCCACTTCCATTCTGAGGCCAGTTTTGACTGGTAGGAAGTTCTGACACCAGTTTTGACTGGTAGGTCAGTTCCATGGGAGCCACATGGCATCATCTCTAGTGTTTGAAGATTTCCCTCCTATACGCAGCACCTGAATCTATTCTCCAAGACAAACATCATGAGTTTCTCCAGCTGTCCTCATCTATCATGCTTTCCAGCCCTTGACTTTTCTCTCTGGGCTTCGCCAGACATGCTCTAATATCCATTCCCTTCTTGAAGAGTGGTGTCCACACATGGAATATCATGGCCAGCCTGACCAGTGTGGAGTACAGGGAGACTAATACATTCCTCATTCCTGATATTTCATTTTGTGTAAATAATTAACTAGCTCCTCAACCCTACTGATGATTCATACTGATGAAATTATATTAACTTATCCAACATTTATTGAGCACTCCTTATGTGTCAGGAGCTGTGCTAGGTGCTATGGATATATACATGTATCTACAAGGATTCTATAGTATAAGAAGAATACTATAAAAGTGGTTAATTAGAAAATAGCGTGAAAATGCTATTGGCAGAGAAATGTGCAGGGAGCTGTAGTCAGAGGAGGGGTACCTAGACCATCCAGGGCTAGTGGTGGTGATGAGGGTGGTAGGACTAGAGGGGGACAAGGAGTCTGCATGGAGGCCCCTGGAAAGGCATGGAGCTGGGCCTGGCTCCTGATGGATGACGGGAGTAAGCCAGGGGAGAGGAGCAGGGAAGAATGGCATTCCGGACAGGGAGATCAGTAAGTGCCAAGATTCAGAGGCAAAAGAGAAAAATGAATACCTGTAATGTTACTGGTGAGGGGTGCTGAGGGATGAAAGAAGAGGCTTGAGAGAAATATAATGGAGTCTTGCAAGAGGTTTGGATTTTATTTGGAGCACAATGGTAAATCACTGGAGACCCTCTCTCTCCTAAGCACGTGTGAAAAGTCTCTAGAGGGGCAGAAATAGAAAACTCTCAGGCCCCTGTGCCAGCACAGCAGGGATTACAAGTTGCACAACCCAGACTCTGGGCCTGGGTGACATGAATTCTTGAGGAGCTTCCTCACACGGCTGTATGTTGTAATATAGGTTGTTTTGGGTGCTGACTTCATGGGACATATGAAAGGTGGTGAGCCTGTAGTTCTTCGGCCCTCCAGCCCTGTGGCCTTCTTCTTCAACGTGGGCTGCTGAGACCACAAAACTTCTGGGGTAATTCCAAGGAAGGAAGTAGAAACTGTGCCCACCACATCCAATTGGCGTTATCCATATCTTTTGCACTGATTGTTTGGACACATTATGGTAAAAATAACTTCAAACTGAATCTAAGTCCTCATTTTTGCCCATCTACGACCCTGGACTTGGCTCCACGGCATGGCCTAATCCAGAAGGGAAGTGACAGATCTGATTTCCTAGATTGGAGCCTGTGATTTAGAAGAGTGTCTGTCCTTTAGAGTGTGTGATCTTGTTCAGCAGCAAGCAGTGGCCCAGATGTGGAAGGGAAGAAGGTTGACACTTTTCTGGGAAGGAAGCAGAGGAGGCCCAGGGAGGCAAGGAAGCTGAGAGTATCGGTGAGTGTGGTTGGCTGGGAAAAAAAAAAGGCTCCCTGAAAGTATATTCACTTCTTAATTCTGAAACCTGTGACTATTACCTTAGATGGAAAAGGGTAAATATTACTTTATATGGCAAAAGCTGTGATTCAGTTAAGAGTGTTAAAAGGAGATGCTTATTCTGAGTTAACCAGGTGGGCTTTAGGTGTCATCACATGTATCCTTATAGGAGATGGGCAGAGGAAGCTTTGATACACACATGCAAAACAGAGGGTGATTAAAGAAGGAGACAGAGACTGGAGTGGCATGGCTGCAAGTCAAGGAAGGCCTAGTGCCACCAGAAACTAGGAGAGAAGCATGGCTAATTTTAATTAGTTTGTAAATATCAAAATTTTAGAAATCTGCAATAACTAATTTAGTAAGTTACTGTAAGTAATTTTTAGGAGTATATTAAAAAGATGGTTTATGAAATTGCTTGTCATTTATTTTTCTCCTAGTGTTAAAGCAAGGACCTGCAGTATGGAAACTATTTGAAGACTCCCCGGAGTCTTTTGTAATTCACAATAATTCTCCAGACTGTTCTTCTTTCATTAATTTTCATTCTTTTGCTTTGTCACTTAACCAGTTATAAGTCACAAAACTGTTATTTATGTCTATTTCTCACTTCTCCACCTTGTCTACATATGTCATGAGAAGCTTCGTTAAGGTTTCCTCAGGCACCTCCAGCTTGAGCCAATGTATTAACTACACCTAATATTTATTAAGCACTTTACATGGGTAATTCTCATTTAATCCTCTGAACATCCCTATTAGGGAGGTACTTTTAATGTTTTCATCTGTGGATGAATAAAATAAAGCTTAGGGGAGATAAGTAATTGTGCACAGTCACAGCTAGCAAGTAGGGGAACAGGGGTTTGGTCCCAGGCAGAAGGACTTCAGAAGCCTTGTTGCTCACTCTGCTGAATAGATTTACACTCCCTGCAGGGAGTAAAGATGAGAATGTGTGTTCTTCATAACACTGACAGAAAAAAAGGTGCTCTGTTCTTCTCTTAAGCCCAAGGGCACTCCGTTTGAGCTCCACATGCTGACAGCACTGACGGCTTGTCTGCAGCCAGGCCCAGCAGCAGCCAGCTCCTCCAGCTGTGGTGGCTCCTGGGTCCTCTGACAGCACTTCTCTCCCTGCAGTGAGCCCTGTGTGTCCCCAGCCCCCATTCTGGAAGACTCCTGCAGCATCTCCTCTCAGCTGGGAGAGCGGGGACCTCCTTCTGTGGCCTTCTCGGGTTCGGGGGCAGGGAAGCACCACATGATCTCCTCTTCTCCAGAGGGAGCTGTTCTTATGTTCCTTTTCTGTCCAGGGCTGAGGGTTCTCTTCTCTTGCCTTCTACTTCCACCTCCACCAGTGTCCCTTCCTCTCTCTGTCTTTCTCAGTCTCTGTTTCTTTGTCTCTTTACCTCTTCTTTCCCATCTAGCTTCATCCCTCCTCTCTCTGGGTACCCTTGTTATTACATAGGTACAATATCTGTGTTATATCTTTGTTCTGTATCAGCCTAGTAACCCAGTCTGCACAGGCAACATGGACAGCCAGTCAATACTTGTTCTCATTATAACTCCATACTGGCTCTTAGGGATTTAGGCTTCTTTTCCTAATCCTTCTGCTGTAGGTCGAATATGCCCGGCAAAAGTTCATGTATTGGAAACTTGATCTCCATTGTAACAGTGCTAAGAGGGTGAGAAATCCGGTTATTGTATTTGAAAAGTGCAGTCCTTAAGAGGTGATCAGATTATGAGGATTGGGCCCTCATGAATGAATTAATCTGTTCATGGAGTAAGGGGCATGGTTCTGGTGGCTTTAAAAGGAGAGCGAGCTGGAAGGTTAGCTCTCTCTTGCTCATTCTCGCCGTGTGATAACCTGCATCGCCATGGGATCCTGTAGGGAGTTCCCAACCAAAAGAAGGCCCTCACCACATGAGCCCCATGGACTGTGGACTTCCTAGCTTCCAAAACTGTAAGAAATAAATTTCATTTTCTTATAAATTACCCCGTTTCAGGTATTCTGTTATAAGCAATGGAAATGGACACCTTCCCAAACCCTCATTTTGACAATCGATCTTAAAAATCTCTCTGTGGTTTATAGGATTAGTGTCTACAGTTAATCAAACTTCCAGTTTTGATAAAAATGAGAACACTATTTGCCCACCTTGAGGACTCCAGCACAGGCAGTGGATCAGGAACCTCATCTGCAGGTTTTTCCCACATTCTGGGATGTAATTCATCAAGGCCCCAAACATAACCCCATCTAAAGCAGGTAGAAGCTATCCAACAATCCCCCTTGATCACCCCAAACTTCCAATCTCTCTTAACAATGTTAATTCTATCCTTGTTGGGTCTGAATATCACTCTCATTGACAGAGAATAGACCAGCAGAATGAATGTGGAGGGCCAGGTGTTTGGTCATCCAGCAGCTCTACACCTTGCACTTGAGACAGACAATTTGCACATAACCCCTGTACGCTGTCTAAATTAACCTTTTCAGTTTGTAGCTGAGGTAACTTATAAGAACCAAACTAAAATCCAGGTGTCCTGGTTCCCAGTCTGCATACATACTTTTCATTTTAAAATTATGTTTTACTAACATGTTCTCAAACTGAATAAATGTAGATCAAACACATTAGATATATTTGAGACTTGAGATCTTAAACACGTTCTCCAGTTATTACAGATAATATAGTGTCACTAAATAAGAGCTTTATTTAGAGTAACTGTATTAGCTGTATCAGTGGACAATGGTCACATTCTTTGACCTTATGAAATAAATTGATGGGATAGCCCTTACTATGGTCTGAATGTTTGTGTTCTCCCAAAATTCATGAGTTGGAATCCTAACACCCAAGTTTATGGTGGAGCCTTTTCAGAGGTGATTAGGTCACGAGGGCTCTGCCCTGTAAATCCTACTAATGGGATTGGTGCCCTCATAAAAGAGGCCCAAGAGAGCTGGTTTGTTCTTCCACCATGTGAGGACACAGCCAAAAGGCATTATTTGTGAGAAAGCAGGCCCTCACCAGATAGTGAATCTGCCAATGCCTTGATCTTGGACTTCCCAGTCTCCAGAACTGTGAGAAATAAATGTCTATTATTTATAAGCTACACAGACAATGGTATTTTGTTATAGCAGCCCCAAATGAACTAAACTGAAATTAAAAACTCAGCTAAATATACATATAATAAATTTTTTTTAAAAAATTCTAAAACAATGCACTTGAAAAAATGGGGTCATCTGCAAAACACTCCTATCAGCAAATGGGATTGGTAAAGACTTTCTCAGTGGGTGCATATTGGGATTGATTTAAAACACAGACAAATGACTAGTGATGGGGGACTGATAGAATTTCCAGCACAGATTTTTTTTGTTGCCTTTCACAAAGAGGAACATTCAGATTCATCTGAAGATGATCTTTTTTAAAATATATATTTTATCTATCTATCTACTATCTATCTATCTATCTATCTATCTATCTATCTATCTATCTATCTATCTATCTATCATTTATTTTAGAGGTGGGGTCTTGCTGTGTTGCCCAGGTTGGAGTACAGTGGCTATCCATAGGTGTGATCCCCCTACTGATCAGCACAGGAATTTTGACCTACTCCTTTTCTGACCTGGGCTAGTTCACACCCCCCTTAGGCAACCTGGTGGTCCCCCTACTCCTGAAGGTCACCATACTGATGCCAAATTTAGTATGGACACCCGATCAGCACAGTGCACTCAAGCCCAGAACACCTGGGCTTAAGTGGTCCTCCAGTCTCAACCTCCTGAGTAGCTGGGATTACACCACTGTGCCCAGCTGAGGCTGATTTTTGTTGAGGCAGATCAGAGGACCTGCACAGAGGAAGGTATAAGAAGTTCAAAACCTGTCAGATAATGCACAATGTAAGACTATGAATGCAGCATCAGAAGATAAGGGGCCCTCCCCACCACATATCAGCTCAAACCAGAGCATTGTCAAATCCACCCTTTTCTTTGCAATCAATGGGTAAAATTCCCATTATGGTGAAATTTCATTCTTTAGTACTTATTGGCTCTTTAAATAATGGAAGAGTATAATGAACTAGATTAAAAATAAGCTAAAGATAATTTGACTTTGGATTGCTGTGGCAGGGGGAATTTTAGTATGGTCCCACAATCTCCAGCCCTTGTGATTATATTATTTTATCTGACAAAAGGTATTTTTCAGATGCAATTAAAATTACAAATCAGTTGATTTTGAGATAGGAGATTATCTGGGTAGGTTTGACCTAATCAAATGAGTTTTTTAAAAGCAGAGTTTTCTCCAGCTGATTGCAGAAGAGGAAGTCAGGGAGATTTGAAGCATAAAAAGGAATTTTCCGTGAGGATGCTGAGATGGAGGTCACCATGTGGAAGGACCTGAGAAACAGCCATGAAGACAATAGGGACCTCAGTCCTACAACCACAAGGAAGTGAATTCTGCCAACAACCTAAAGGAGCTTGGAAGAGCTCTTTCCCTAGTCAGGGCTTGAGATGAGGATAAAGCTAGCTGACATCTTAATTTCAGTCTTATGGGATGCTGAGCAGAGGACCCAGCTAAAACGTGCCAGACAGTTGAGCCCTAGAAATAGAGAGATAAAAAATTTGCATTGTTCTAAGTTGCTAAGTTTGTGGTAACTTGTTATATAGTAATAAAAAAGGAATTCTATTGTGTCATAGGATTTTCTCTAAAATTAATTGGCTCTAACTTAGGTTCATTTTACATTACTTTGAGCCCACTAGATGGATGAGGTGGTCTTAAACCATGACTCAGGGAGAGCAGAAAGCCACCCTGGGACTTAAAGTTGGTGTGAAAAACCTATAACAAGCTTTAACTGTGGCTATCAGAAGAGTGAAGTGATCATGTGCATGGACATTGGCATCTGGGTTCCACCACTTTGCTACTTGTGGGACACTGGTTAAGTTACTTAAGCAGTCTTCAAAACTGGGATACAAATATTTACTTTGTGTACTTGGTGTGTAGTTTTAGTGAAATGCATAGTGCTTGGCACAGTGCCTGATACACAATAAATAAAACAGTCACTAATATTATTGTTTTGATTTAAAAAAGAAAGGCTGTGTGTCTGTTCAAGGACCATGACAGCAAGAAGAACAAAAAACAAGGTATGCACATGGGAAAATGCATCTAAATGCAAGCTGTTGCTGTGGATCACACATCTATCACAGATACTCAGCAGCCAGATTTTATTCATGGGAAAGCCTCCAAAGAGCAAGTGGCTTCCCCCCCACCCCTGCAGGGAAATAGATTGCATCCCCAGGTTGCATGCCAGTCACCCAAGGCCTGTTCAGACTCTGTTCCTGTTTTGAATTTAATGCTCTCCCTGTCTCACTGAACCTGAGGCCACTCAAAAGTGAAGCTGGAACTGCATATGATCAAAAAGTGGAGTGCACAGAAGAAAAGGGAGACTAGTCACACCATGTGTCCTTCAAATCTGGCTCCATCAGCGGTGATTCAGGGCTGAGAAGAATGACTGGCTCCATTCTGCAAGGCTTTGGGTGTCCTTGCTAACAGTGACAGCATGTCTGCTTACATGGGACTTCAGAAATGCAAAAGGAAAGAGAAGAAACAAGGGCTTGTTACTTATACATTTTTACCCCTAAATTTAATGGCCCACCGTAACCTATCTTATGAAACATTGGGACAGGTAACAGCATGAGAAGTTTAATCCGTTAATACTTTGTCTATATATTTATTGATATAATTTGGTTATAAAACGAAAGATGTTTGAATGAGATTTAGTGAACTTAGTGTTAGATTCCAAATAGAATGTGTATTCTCTCTGAGTGTGTTTTTCCTGAAAACTGTCTAACATGTTAAATTATCCTTTTCTGGCCTTCAAAGATATTCATTTTCTTTCAAGAGTGTCTACACTATGGGTGGTATCCATAGCGATATTAAATGCTGTTTTTCTCTAACATCAATGAACATAGGAAAGAAAAATATATTTAAATTTTTTTCATCTTATTACAGAGTATTTTATTACTTCATGTCTCTCTTTAAACAACAAAAGTACGTGAAGAATTGAGTAACCCTCAAGGACTAATTCTTATTATTTTTGTATCTTTCCCATGGCCTCGTCTAGGTCCAGGCACATAGTAGTGGCCAATAAATATTTGTGGAAGGAATGAAATATTTTGATTCTCTCCCCTGAGAAGTGGTCTGGCCTGGTGGAAGGAGAACTGGACTGAGAGTTGAAGCCTGGCTGCCACCATCGTGTGGCCTTGGCTAAGTCACTTCCCCTCTGGGCTGTTGTTTCCTGTGTGAAAAACAAGGTGGTCGATTTGTTCCCTTTCAGCTCTAACATATGTGGTTCTAGCATAGCAAGAGAGGATCACTGAAGTGGGGCAACAGTGCTTCTTATGAATATGCAAGAGAATAAATAGCCATACAACAAGGCAGGCTTCTGGAGAGGGTGTGTGGAGTGGTGCTTTCAGGCTGATGCTCAATGTTTTTGACAAATTCTGCTTCAGAGAAGTAAAAGAGCTATTGAAAGTGCTCCATTTAAAAATGTCTCCTTTCTTCTTGAAAGGGTGATCTATTATCCACCAGGAATCATTTCAGGCGCGATGGCTTATAGGGACATGCATTTGTGGGAACATGTGTGTGTTCACGTGTACGCTATCAGATCTCCATTAGCGTTGTTTATGACTGAGGGAATAATGATCATCAAACTCCTGTGGCAACAATTCACTCACAGAACCTATTTTTTTTTTTGGTGTTTTATGTCTGGAAAGAAGGGATGTGGGAGAGTGGAAACGACTTCTATTTCCAGCTGCTTTTGTCCTCAGGTATAAAGCATAACAGGTATCAAGAGCAAAGGAGGAATGTGAAGGGTGAGAGTAAAGGGGATAACTCTTTGAAAACTAATGGCAAATGATAAAAATAAGTTATCAAAAGACAGACCACATTTTGATACAGAGCAAGCTTTGATTCCGACAGGGCTGGCTCTGGGAACAGGTACAGAGAAATGTGAGCCTTAGCTATTTCAGTCCTTAGACACCTATTCCAGAAAATCCTGCTGGAAATAATTACCAGGCATTTTACAAATTTCTGCTGTAGGCTCTGCCAAAGATGCCATCTGCTCAGACCCTCGTAGCACTGACCTATTGGTTTCCTGACCCACACAGGCACTGGTAGGAAGCAGCTGCCTAGTACAGTACACTCGCCCCCACCCCACGCCCGAGTTTGTCTTGCAGTGAGATGGGCTGGACAGACTGCAGGGCATCCTGCAAATGAGGTCATGCAAGCTGCCAGCCCTCCAGTCTCTCTTGGGTAATGAGCTGCCAGGAAATGCATTGAATGGGTCCACCTTTAAAGAAGACACAGACAAATATATCAATTTATTTACCACCATGGCTTGTACCTGACCATGGAGAAAAGCTATCAACATGAAATATTATAAAACATGATACTGTGAAACAACTGCAATTCTCATGCTATTTGGAATCAGGTCACTGGAAAGAGAGCCCGTGTTGCTTCTTACACAAATGGCTTGAATATAAAAGGGAGTCAGAATCTTGGATGCTCCAATGTCAGATCTTTTTCCCACTTGATGTGCTGATTCTTTTAGAGCTTTTTGTTTGCTGAGGAAGATGAGAATGACTCCTTTGAGAAATTCTGAAGCAGGGAAGAGTGGTGAGAAGTAATTTGGGATGAGAATGGGAGGTTTGGTGAGTCTCCTGGTCTACCCATTACTAGCCCTGTTGCTTAGAATTAGTTTCTTAATCTTTACACATCTCAGAATCCTTATCTGCAAAAGAAAGGTGAGAGTATGTTTCCTGTACACCCTACAGAGTTTTGAAAATTGAAGAGATAATATATGTCAAAGTCTTTGAACAATGTAAAGTACAAGACAAGCACTGAATATTATTAGTACTGCAAAGTCATTTGTGTATCATCACATTTTTGTATTGCTCAATCAAAGATTCTTCTTAAAAATAACATCTTTCACATCAGCACTCAGAGAGACAGTGTTAACATTAATAAAAGCTTAGATCAAACACAGCCATTCCCTTGCCTTACTCAAATTTCCAGGTGGCTGAGGCTCATGCTCTCTTGAACCTCTATTTGGGGGCATTCGTTTTATTTAGTGCTTCTCAGGGGACATTTAAAGCTTTTCCTTCAGATGTCCACATTTTGGACACTGACTTTGGAAATTTAGTTGGCAAACATTTTTTTCAACCCCAGCCAGCAAGTTAATAGAAAAATACTCCATGCTTTTTAGGATTTCTCAAGATTACAATAATTGTCCTTTACTTACAATCTCTGATCTCATAAGCATATTTTCTTTTTCAAAATTACCCACCCAATTTCCAAGGCCTAATTTGGAGTATCACAAATATGCATTTCAAATAGGCATTTTTGGAGGGGATAGTATGAAATATGTAGCATTGTATCTGCATACATTTTTAAGCCATGAAACATTTACAAAATTCTTAGATGCCAGTGAACTAAATTCAAGTTTCCCACGTGCCTGATTCAGGCACTAAGTACAGAAATTCTGACTTGGAACAATGGGTAAAATAAAAGTCCTAGACCTGATTGAGAACTTTAAAACTTGGGTGATAGGGCTGGTTAGTTAGCTCAGTTGGTTAGAGCATGGTGTTATAACACCAAGGTCAAGTGCTCAGTATCCCTGACTGGCCAGCCAAAAAAACCCCCAAAAAACAAACAAAAAATGCCCCCAAAACCAACCAACCAAACAAAAAGACTTGGGTGAGAGAAAACAAAAAACTACAACTGTTTTAGAGGAAATGCACCATCTTTTAAGATAATTTTCTTGAAAGCAGAATTTTAATTTTTCTCACCAATAATTGAAAACAAGTCTTACGTTATGAAAACAGAAAATAAGTATATATAGTTCCAAAGTCACAAGGTTGAAAATAGATTCTAGGAAAGAAGTAGTTTCTGTTTTATTACAGATTCTTAGGTTGGGTATAATGAACATTCATTTTATTGACACTTTAGGAGTTTAATTGCTTACTATAGTCACTCTCCAAAGAATAAGCAATTGGCCCTCTGTATTATTAAAATAGCTAATCTACATCCTGGCCTTGTCATGCTTTCTTGCCAATATACTTAATAACATTTCTCCCAAAAGGAATATTTGCTTACTCTTGGTGTGTAAAATACAGAATTAGCCTATAGAGCTATAATTGAGGAAAAATATTACTTTGCCCCTCCTTTGGAAGGGCCCCATTTGAGTGCAACTGGCATTATTCTCTACAATTATCCCCCAATCACCCTCTGTGCCATCTGGAAAGTAGGAAGCCTTTCTTTCCAATATGTGAACTGATGAATGCAGGTTCTTGGAAATTATCATAGTCTGAGATAATTAGAGGGTCTTTGCTTGGCCCCTTGGCTCATCTAAAAAGCAGAGCTTAGTAGTACCTTCCAGGACCTGAGTGGCTCCTTATATTACAACAGTCACAGGCACATGCTACCTAGCTCTTATGCCACACCAATGACATGACAAAGTAGCCCATAGAGGTGTAAAATAAATCAGAGTTATGAGAGAAGTCTAATCAATCTTCTTTTAGGTCTTCTGCTGGTGATTAAGCCACGTACACATATAAGAAGTTAGGAGATATAGATTTAGAACTGCAGAGCTGGAGGGAAACTTAGAGATCCTAAAGTCCAACTCCTCATTTTAAACATAACTGAGGCCCAAAGAAATTAGGTGGCTTGCTTGAGGCCACAGAGAGGACATGTAGTGTAGGTAGCTCTTTTTTCCCCCACAATATAATGATTAACATTTCCTATCTCGTGGACCTTTGTAAATTTCCATTAAGGAGAAATATTCTATTTAAAATCCATCAGCCAGCCAACCAACCATCCAACCAACCAACCGACATGAATGAAGCTCCTGTTTATGTGTGTGATGGGGGCACATAATATATAAGTCTCCATGGCCACCTTTCTGCTTGTGGAGACTGGAAGTGGACATGTGGAAAGGTAGGGGTTGTGCCTAAGAACTTGTGTGTGTATCATCAGCATCATATAGGGTATTGAGTTTCCTGCCAAGAGCGTTTATTATTACTTGAGGATCAGTGAGCAATACGTAGCTATAGATAACCAGCAGGATGAGTTTGCAGATGATTTTGAGATCCTGTTTTGCAACTTTAATTCATAGTTTTTACTCATGTATATTGGTCATCATTCCTAACATTACTATAAAATTATGCATTTCTACCACTCAGTTGGGTCTTATATTATAACTTATTCATTATAAATAGGAACACATAGGGCCGGCCCGGTGGTGCACTAGGTAGAGTGCGGCGCTTGGGAGCGCAGCAGCGCTCCTGCCGAGGGTTTGGATCCTATAGAGAGACGGGTCCGCTCACTGGTTGAGCACGGGGCGGACGCGACACCGAGGGTTGCGATCCCGTTACCGGTCACAAAAAAAGACAAAAAAAAAAAAAGGAAAAAAAAATAGGAACACATAATTAGTAACAGATTAGCATTTATAGTAACTATAATAATTATCATATAAAATCAGTAGAAAGTATGAGTCTGTGCATTTTGAAAGGTCAGAGTAAGAGTTAATATTCAAATCACTTATAATGACATTATTGTAATGTCACTGTTTTCCATTTTTGCACATCTTGGGTTGTGCCTTGAAACAAAATGAAACAAACCAAAATTTGTTTCTTTGGGGTATATTCTTTTCCCCACTCCTGGTACCTCAAATGATCACAAAATAACTGCATGACTTTTCTTAGGGAGTAGCTTTTTAAGGATGGTGTTAGTGTCCCATAGAAGTAACATAGTGGCAACAATAGCCTACCTTTTTTATACCTCTCTTTCTCACGCAAATTGTGTAACATTATGTAAATTGGCTTAAATACTGGTGCTCACTTCCCAACTGCATCTCGTTCCTTTAAGTTGGTACCAGCTTACCTGTTTTGTAGCCTTATTTTTTAACTCTAACAATAAAACTAATAATAAATTTGAATAATAAAATATGTTTGAGGACCCCAGAGAAATTGCTTTAGACTGAAGTAAAAGTTACTGCTTAATTACTAGTCTTAAAATCATGTCCCAATTGCAGATGAATTATGAATAAACAAATTGCATATGTACCTTGGTTTTTAAAAATCAGCTTTAATGAGTTGTTTTTGCAAAAACCATAGTACTCTGACCATCTCCCTAAGGAACTGTCTTGTTGGGTTAAAGATACATACATATTCAGTGTTCTAAGTTAGAAAGCCCAGAAATAGAGATTGTTTTATAATGCACTATATATGCAAAATCATTCTAGTAAAAACAAGAACTATAAACACTTTTGTGAATACCATTGCTTAAGCATTTTCATGATTAAAGTGTCGACTGATACATAGTCATAAATAATTCATATAATGTGGGAAGGAAACCCTAGGGAGAAAGAGGATTCTGCATGTACGTGTGTGTGTTTGTGTGTGTGTATACATGTATAACATTTTTTTCTATCACAGGAGCCTATATGCATGGGATAATTTAATCTGAAATATTCTGGTTGCAGAGTGATTAATTTATGAAGAAATCAATAAACCCAACTTGTATGTCTTGAACAGCTGTCTGAACAGATGGAAGAATATGAAAGAACACTCTGCTGGTGACTGAAAGGCTGAAGGGAAGGAGAAAGAACAGGGAAGACAGACAGCCTCACCCTGGAAGGAATTTATAACTTGTTAATTTTATTAGAAATTCTTTGATTCTTTTTTCCCCACCCACTCCTTCCCCCAAACAAAGAAATCGTTTAACCCTTCTTTCCTTTTTTCTTGAATTGGAATATTTAATATGATAAAGCTATTTATTTTGGCTGTAGGTGTAAAGTTATGTAAAACATACTTATTTAAGACATAGGAAGGTTTTGGATATGGATTGCTTGATTATCTTCATAATTTCTTTGTCTTAAAGAGGAAATGTTTCACACTGCAGAGAAGTCAGTGCAGGGGGTGAGGTGGTGATAATGTACATAATGTTTTTTTGTACATTTCCAGTTTCCTGGTGAAATTGACTATGATAGGGTTGAAATTATCAGGATGCTTAGACACTCATCTGACTCAGATTTAGTCAGATAAAAACAAAGTCGGTTGCCGGGTGGGGAGGAAGTGAAGGTGAGAGGCAAATCACACTTAAGTTTAAGAATTATAATGGAAAATAAATTCACTTGTGAGGTTTGGATTTATATAAACTGCTTGAAAATATTGACCACCAGCTATTAAGAAGTATAATAGCTAGTCAATTTTCTCCAGCTTTGGATCTCAATCTTTCATATGACACTATACTGTGATAAGTGGGATTTGAAAGGACTGAGCTTCTATGTCTAGCTTATTGTATATTTATTACTTCTAAATAATTGGTGAGATGTTCCTCTACCCTTTAATTGAAACACGCTATTTTATATAGTCTACATTTGAAAAGTAGGGGCCTAAATGAGTTCTAAGATAGCAAATCCTGGATCATTTCCAAAAAAGTGATAACAACATTATGTGATCATTATAGTCATTTGTATATATAAGTATCATAAATGCAACAGCTGCCTGCATGATCTTAGAACTGTTGGATTTTATTTATTAGAAAAATCATTCATTGCAGCACTTGGAATAATGTAAGCTCTGCTTGATTGTGACCTGTTAATTGATCAGAAAATCCAAGCAGAGTAAATCTAAATAATATCTTCCTACACAATAATTTGAAAACTGCTTACTTGCTTCTCATACTAAGTCACCAATTATTGACCTCAATGAGTAACAGAATGTGTGATCATTTAAATGACTTTCCATTAGGTACTATTAGCATCAAATAGGGTGCTATGGTTCATCCAGAAACATTATTCTCTGAAGAGTATCTTGCTGTCATAGCTACTAGAGTACACTTCCAAATTATATTCAGACTTTTTTTTTGTGACTTCTGTGTGTAACTTTAATCTATTAAAGTTCCTTTTTTTTTTTTTTTTTTTTTTGCCA
>NW_007726592.1:32835-70092 GCF_000696425.1 Galeopterus variegatus | reverse complement strand
ACTTTAATCTATTAAAGTTCTTTTTTTTTTTTTTTTTTTTTTTTTTTGCAGCCAGCCAGAAAGCTAGATCAGTTCCTAACCTGAACATTAGAACTGGCAGTGCTAACAACTCCAGAATACTGACTATGCTGAGGACAGACCACAGTGCATTCTGTTTTCTCCTTGAGCAACTAGATCCTTTCTGTTCCTCTGGGCTTAAAATATGAAGTCAGCCTCAGCCTTGTTTTAGGTTCTCCCATTCAGTCTCTGTGTGCTAAGGCAAGTGGATGAAAAGATGATGAAGTAGTCATTGTTTTGCATCATCTCTATTCTTGTGCTTCCACTCTCCATGTCAAACATGAGCAATGAGGACCTCACTAGAAGGGAGAAAGCAATATTGCTTTAGGAAAATTGAATGGTTTTACTTTAAATCAGATATTGTGACCCCTTATTGCATCTTTTTATTATATTAGCAAATGCTTTTTAGCTCACTGTGAAAACAAAGAGGGCGTGTAGACACCTTAATTAGAACTGTGTATCCCCTCAGTATGGAGTCGCTTTTATCCTGGTCTCTCAGCGCTGGGCTTGCCATTGCCACCGAGCCTGTCGTGCACAGCAAGTGCTTCCCATGGCTTCCGACGTGCAGGCTGTCTTCTTAGCACTCTGTGTGTGCTACCTATGAATCCTCACAGCAATTTGGTGGGCAGGTGTTATTGTGACCCCTGTTATACATATGGGGAGACTGAGGCACAGAGGAGCAATGTCACTTGCTGACAGCCACATAGCCAGGAAGAAGTGACTCCAGGTTTTGGATCCAGGCACTTTGGCTCCAGAGCTCAGATTCTTAATTTCTCACCATACTGTGCAGTTTCTCATGTACCACTGATGGCCCCATAAGATTAAAAACAAAAAAGGCTTTAAAGATAAAACATGAGAAGAGAACTGATATCAAATCCAGTCTGACACTAAAAGTGTAAAGTTATTATGAAACATTTAGAATTACAGACTCTTTTAAGGAATGTGACACCCCTTGCTCCAGTCAAATTGTCTATAAATGATACTCCATCAGGTTCATGTGAAGCCCTCTTAGAAACTGTCTTTTCAGATATTTGGTGTGCTCCAACTTAAACCTCCAAACTTTAATCTTTAAGGAAACGGGGAGTGGCTTCCGATGGGCTTCGTGGTCTAGCTCCTGCTCCCTTTTCTGAATTTGTTTCTCTAACCAAGGTGGCCAGCCTTGACCCGAGCAGTGCCACTCAGTGCTCATCTGTCTTCCAGCCATTCACAGTGGATATGGTGGATTGTCTTCGAATATAATCTGTGAAATGCAGTGAAAGAATATTCCCAGAGAAAAGGATAAAGCATTTAAACTTTTAATTTAAATTAAAAAATTTAAATTACCTCATATAGGTTAACCCCCCCATATATGAAAAATTTGCACTTTCTCTCCTCCCAGTCTTTCTCTCATCTTCCCAGTCTCCATTCTTTCCTGCCCAATCATTGCTATTAATTGCAATGTATCTCCTTTCAGAGCTTTTGTATGCACATCTGAGCAAATGATTATTGGTTCTGATTGTGTGCCCTTTTTTTGAAATAAAAGGTAGCAGAGAAAAAGACTACTAAATTTTGCTTTTTTTCACTTAACGATGAATACACAGTAGTTATGTCCATATTAGTACACAGAGAACTTTTCTTCTTACAGTTGTACTATCTGTCTGCCTGTCTATATATACATTTATATAGCTTCCCAGTATTCTAGTGGGTGAAAATACCTTAATTTCTTTATTTAATCAGTTCCATATGGATGGATATTTGGGTTCTTTCTAATCTTTCATATTACAAACAATAGTGAATGAATAACCTTGTACATCCATAATTTCAAAGGTATACAAATATATCTATAAGATACATCCCCAAAAGTGGAAGTTGCTGGGCCAAACATATATGCATTTTTAATTTTGACAGATATTGCCAAATTGCTTTGACAGGGGAAGAAAAATATCTTTTTGTCTTCTTTTCCTCTACCCGTAGCTGAGGCACCTATAGCAAAAGACAGACTAATAACAGAAAAGCATACAAATTTATGTCATGTAAGTTTTACATGACATGGGAGCCTTCATAAGGAAATGAAGATCTCCAAAAAAAGTGGGTAAACTTGCATATTTTTATACTGGGTTTGAAGAAGGGTGGACAGTTGTGGAGAAACATGATAGGGCAAAAAAAGGCATGATCGAATGGTAACAAAGGGGGGAATTTAGCAAGGCTTGTTTCTTCAGATTCTTCTCTGTGTCCCTCTGTCTTTGGAGATAAGCTGTTTCTTTCCTCTGGGTATAGGGAGGGCAACTCTCACATGAGGGTCTTATGATCTGCTTCAGAGGAAGGTCAGAAAATTTTTCCGAGGTTTTATGACTTGCTTTCGGGGAGAAGGACAGGGAGAAGGTCAGAGTAACATTCCTGCTCCTGCTATTTTCTCAAATTCCTTCAGCTTAAAATATTCAATATGCCAAGGTGCCATATTTTGGGATGGCTTGTTCCAAACCCCATCACTCTCCATAGGGATTGCACCAACTTACATGTTCACCTCTGATGTGTGGGAGTGACTGTTTCCCCATGCCTTATCAAGCAGAGTATATTATTGAACTTTTATATTTTGGCCAATATTTTAAATGAAAATTGATATATCAATTTAAGTTGCTCATCTTTTCATATTAAGAGCTATTTGCAATTCCTTTTTTTGTGAACAGTCTGTTCACATTCTTTGCCTATTTTTCTTTAGATTGATTTTTTTTCTTATCAGTTAGTGGGAACTCTTTGTATTCTAGCAAGATTAGCTTTGTATGTTATATAAGTGGCAAATATTTCTCTCAATTTATTTTTCTTTGACTTTCCTTACTTTATCTTCTTTTGCTATGCTGATATGCTTTTATTTTGGTATGAGTAAAATGTATCAATCTTTTATTTATGGCACTATGAACTTCTCTTAATGTAAAGCTTAAAAATGTGAAAGAACACCTGTGCAGAATACACATAAAAAATATGGATTTTAACCCACTCCAATGTATGATATATTTTCCCCAAAGAAATTGATTTCTACACAGTGTGTGACTTGACACTGCCAAGAAGGTTAATGCCCTAGGCCCTGGCTACAAAGAAGAATTTAAGCCTGTGGAGTTATATAGCTGAGGGATATTTATCATGGATTTTTGGAAGGTGTCCCCTCTCCTTGGGAGCTATTCTGCATTCTGGCTGAGCTTTCAGCCAAATGTTCATTTTGGG
Source organism: Galeopterus variegatus (assembly GCF_000696425.1). Classification (NCBI taxonomy): domain Eukaryota; kingdom Metazoa; phylum Chordata; class Mammalia; order Dermoptera; family Cynocephalidae; genus Galeopterus; species Galeopterus variegatus. The sequence goes on along the minus strand of NW_007726592.1, from coordinate 66,837 downwards.
GGGAGCAAGAGGTTTAGGTGTCCCCTCTCCTTGGGAGCTATTCTGCATTCTGGCTGAGCTTTCAGCCAAATGTTCATTTTTGGGGGAGCAAGAAAAAATATATAGGCAGCTTAAAGAGGAATATGCCAGCAGAAATTGAATCCTATTTTCCTTAACAAAAAACCTTTGTGGGAGGTTTCAAGTAGACTAGTTTTATTGTTGAAAATCCAGATTCCTCTCCAGATAATAATAACTACAGAAAATGCTTTGCATACATTTAAAATTTAATCCTCACAATAACTTTATGAGATAGGTATCATTAGAATCATATTATGAGCTAGGTAGCCAGTGTGAGGCTTAGAAATGTTAAGTAACTTATCCAAGGTCACACAGCTAGTGAAGGATAAAGTTGAGAGTCAAACTCCTATTTCATCTGGTTCCTAAGACCATTCTGCTGAGTACAGTCATAGTTGCCTCTTCAGTTATAAAGGGGCTAGCCTCATTTTGCAAGACCCTCTTGCCTTCCACCAGGTAATTTGGATTTGAAGGGAAAGCATCCTGTATCAACCAGTGATATAAAAATTCCCTGAGGTTTTTTCTTCACTGGTTTTCAAAGAGTAATAAAAGAAGTTACTATGTAAGCATCATATCTATATCTGAGTCCCTGTGAGCAGCTTGAGGACAGCCACATTTTTTTCATCTTTGTGTCCTTTGCACCTGGCACAATGCCTGGCATACATAGCCAATGATGCCCCCTAAGTGAATACATGAATGAATGAATTCTCTTCTCATTTTCCTCCTATTCATCTAACTGATTTGGTTTTTAATTTAATTTCAACTAGGTAATACATTTACATGGTTCAAAATTTAAGACACAAGAGGGTATGTAGTAAAAATCTCCCCCTCTTCCATCTACTCAGCTTCCCTCTCCATACACAATTATATTACTGGTTTCTTGTATATTCTTCCATAAATTTCAAGCATATTTAAGCAAAAACCAATATATATTCCTTTGGAGACTGTTTTAGTCCATTCTGTGTTGCTATAACAGACTATCTGAGACTGGGTAATTTATAAAGGAAAGAGATTTATTTGGCTTATGATTCTGGGACAGTTGCATCTGGCACAGGCCTCAGGCTGCTTCTACTCATGGAGGAAAGCGACAGGCAGCCGGCAGGCACAAGCACATCACATGGTGAGAGGAAGCAAGAGAGAGAGACGAGGTGCCAGGGTCCTTTAAACAATCAGCTCTCCTGGGAACTATTAGAGTGAGAACTCACTCCCTCCCCCTCCCCCAGGGAGAGCATTAATCCATTCATGAGGGATCCACCCCCATGACTCAGTCAGTTTCCAACACTGCCACATTGGGATCAAATTTCCACATGAGTTTTGGAGGGGACAACACATCCAAACTCCATCAGAAACCATCTGGTTCTTAAAACACACTTATATTTATTATGAAGATTTAAGGCCTTATTAATTAAAATTTGAACCAATAGAAAAATAAAAAGAGAAAAAAGCTCTAATATTGAAACAATCCATTAAAAACATTTTGGGGTATTTTCTTCTATCTGATGGAATTATGAGGTACCTTTTGATTATTCTTTTTCAGTCTGCTTTTCCCTAACTCTAAGTATAATCCAGATGTTAACAAGGAATGCCTAAACAGCATAACTTGGTAAGGTTTCAACTGGATCGCTTTTTAACTTTGGACCTGCAGTAGAGGAGGCATCTTAGGGTGAGACAGAAGGGCAACTATAAAGCAGTGACTTCCAGGGCCTGAAGGTTTTTGCTTTCTGACAAAAACCGTGTCAGAATAAGGACACAAATAACACTGTTAAGTATTTTGCAGCAGGCATCTTGAGTAGATCTTTTTGCACCATCTATTCACATTTGCAGAGGTTAAGTCTGGAAGGATATAGATTTGAACAGTTGTGTGCAGAGACTGAAGATACTTTTAAGTTAGCCTGTCAGTTTTGGTAAAAACAAAGTCCTGAGTCTATGTGGGACAGCACGTGTCAGTGGGGATATATGCTGGTGTGGAATGGAGAGAAGGATCAGTGACGAACTTTGCACAGTGACAGAAACAGAGAATGTTGACCAAAATGGCATCCTTAGCTTGTTTTTTCAAGCTAAGGACTACTTTAAGCTGTGGGCTTTACTGGTACCCTAATTGGAGAGAATGGTAATTTATACCCCGCCATTATGTAAATATGTTGGAATATTGGATGCAGTTACTGTGTGTGTGAGTGTGTGTCTGTGTATATTTATACCTGTATGTACAGACTTCTTAGTATGGTTAACATTTTCCATTACAAATAGAGCTCAATCAATTTTCAATCCATCCATTTTTTTGTTTGTTTTTAAGATTGGGATTAAAAACCTGTTCATGTGTGGTTCAGAAAAGTGTCTGGATCATGGGAATTTAAACACAATTGTGGTCATGTGGTCCCAGAGTGGACAGACCAGGTAAGCAGCAGCCATTATAAACTGGTGTCTGATGACAGCAAAGTCACGTCTGGAAATGCCACAAGCCACACAGGCATTCTCCAAGGTTAGGTTTGGTGAGTATTCTCTCTTAACTTTCAGCTTCAATGAACTGAGACTAATACATTCAGAGAAAAGAGTTAAGACATTCTCTACTGGAAGTCAATGTGTAGAAAATACCTATGCAGTAAATTCACAAGGAGGATGTTACAAAGGAATTACTTTCAATCTCCTAATCATTCCCCTGCTTCTCTCAGTGATTGTGGTTGTCAATTTATTTCTCTGTGTGCCACCTTAGCCTTTTAGCAACATGGTGAAGGCTGGAATGCCGCAGCCTTACAACGTGTCTGCCACACAGCAAGTCGTACTAAATATTTGCATTTTTTTTCTGTGTGCCACCTTAGCCTTTTAGCAACATGGTGAAGGCTGGAATGCCGCAGCCTTACAACATGTCTGCCACACAGCAAGTCGTACTAAATATTTGCATTTTTTAAAAAAGAAATAGGCCAGTGAAGATGATAGGTCCAGTGACTTCACAAAAATGGTGGTCTTTCTGGTCCATCATCCCCACCATTCATTATCTGTCCTTTGGTCCTTTGAAAAGAGATCTTTCTGAAGCTTCTGACTTACTGTCTTGAATTACCTAAAACTGCTCTAATCACCTCTGGAAGATCAGTATTTCTAAGAAACAGATTTAATCACATTACCACTTGCACAAAAATCACTTTGAACACCCAACAATATTTCAGGGATAGTTTAACGAGACCCCGAACGGAGAAGATAATTTGCATGTGGGCACAAAAATTTAATTTTGGACAAACATATCCTTTCTGCATATGGGCACAGTCATAGAAAAATGGGTAGGCACAATGCATCTATTTTAAATTGTAACCATTCAGAAATGGTCAAGGAAGGTTGTGTTATTTCCTTCTGAGTATGATCAACAGTAGCAGTGGAAATAATTAAAGAAGCTTCTCATTTTCTGAGGGGAACTTTTGCGTTCTCGTCTTTAGCCCATGGTATATCTGACCACTACACTTCCTTTAAATATATAGCTTAAAAACCAGAAGCAATTTACCACCCAGAACACTACCCCAGGATATGTGGGAAGGAACTGTAGAAAGCCTAGAAAGAAGACCTACTGAACACATTGCCATTTAGTTTTGACCCACTGGGTTTTACTCTTCCTTCTTCACACATTCACCTGAGCTTTTCCCCTTCGGCTATCTTTTCTTTACAGCAGGGATCTGCACACTGCCTTCTGTTCTTTCGCCTTNATCATCCCCACCATTCATTATCTGTCCTTTGGTCCTTTGAAAAGAGATCTTTCTGAAGCTTCTGACTTACTGTCTTGAATTACCTAAAACTGCTCTAATCACCTCTGGAAGATCAGTATTTCTAAGAAACAGATTTAATCACATTACCACTTGCACAAAAATCACTTTGAACACCCAACAATATTTCAGGGATAGTTTAACGAGACCCCGAACGGAGAAGATAATTTGCATGTGGGCACAAAAATTTAATTTTGGACAAACATATCCTTTCTGCATATGGGCACAGTCATAGAAAAATGGGTAGGCACAATGCATCTATTTTAAATTGTAACCATTCAGAAATGGTCAAGGAAGGTTGTGTTATTTCCTTCTGAGTATGATCAACAGTAGCAGTGGAAATAATTAAAGAAGCTTCTCATTTTCTGAGGGGAACTTTTGCGTTCTCGTCTTTAGCCCATGGTATATCTGACCACTACACTTCCTTTAAATATATAGCTTAAAAACCAGAAGCAATTTACCACCCAGAACACTACCCCAGGATATGTGGGAAGGAACTGTAGAAAGCCTAGAAAGAAGACCTACTGAACACATTGCCATTTAGTTTTGACCCACTGGGTTTTACTCTTCCTTCTTCACACATTCACCTGAGCTTTTCCCCTTCGGCTATCTTTTCTTTACAGCAGGGATCTGCACACTGCCTTCTGTTCTTTCGCCTTTTGACTTCCACTAGTGCCTACCAACTGCCCAACTTTCACTCTGTAATTTAACCCAAATTATTGTAAGAGGGACTCTGATGGGTCCGTCCAATCACTATTTTCTTTTCTTTCTTTCTTTCTTTTTTTGTTAATTTGGGAAGAACCTTTATACCAGTCTCCTTTCTAGGTTGTGAGGAGACTTAAGACTAGTTGCCTTTATTTAGTGTCTTTGGTCCAAATGTCTTGACCAAGACACCAGGTCATTGGCTTAGAACAACCTACCTGTGTATATGTGAGTGGCCAAGGGCCACTGTCCTCAGCAAGGGCCATGGGCAGTAACAACTAGAAGGGCATGGGGGATGGGGGGAAGTGCTGAGGCTTGGCCACTCCAGGATGTCTCTCTATGATGTTTCATTCCTTCTTTACTTATAAATGGTCATTCAAAGCTCATTTTCTCGGGAAATATATTTTTCTGTTATATATATACTTTCTGAAGACCCATGCAAATACTTAAAGTACTTAAAATTATTATGTAACAATAATGTTAAGTAAATAATAATATTACCAGGCCCATGAGTACATAGAGACGATTGGGGTTGACATTCAAGAAGTATTTTGGATTTTGCTGTTGCTTTTCTCTTTCTTATTCTGATAGAGTTTGGATGTGTTGTGTCCCCAAAACTCATGTGGAAATCCGATCCCCAACTTGGCAATGTTGGGAGCGGTTGGGGTTATGGGGCAGATCCCTCATGAGTAGATTAATGCCCTGGGGGTGGGGTAGAGAGTGAGTTCTCGCTGTGTTAGTTCCTGGTTGTGTAAAAGACCTTGGCACCTCCCCTCTCTCTCTCTCTCTCTCTCTTGCCTCCTTTCGCCATGTGATCTGCTTGTACCCCTCGGCTGCCTGCTGCTTTCCACCATGAGTAGAAGTGGTCTGAGGCCCACGCCAGATGCAGCTGTCCAGAATTGTGAGTCAAATAAACCTCTATTCTTTATACATTACCCAGTCTCAGGTATTGTTATAGCAACACAAAACCGACTAACACATATTCCTTCCTGATCTTCCTATCGGCAGGACTCTCTTGCATTACTCTTTGCAAGTCCAAGGCAGAAGAATTAGTGGAGTGTCAATAAATGCATTTGAACTAAGTGCTTCAGAGACAGACGCAGATATTAGACAAAGAGGGGAGAAGCACTGGGCTACTATTAGTCGGCAATGGCAGCTCTGCCATGTAGGGAAGGGACGATGTCCTCTGCCAGCCTCCACCTCCTGGAAATCCGGTTGCCTTTGTCCCAAACCCAATTCTGCGGACCTTGTGTGGCCTGCCCGAGAGCCTCCTCTGAGGGGTTTTGGCCTAGTTCTTTGTGATTCTCGCAATGTCTGCTTACTCCTACAGTATCCACAGGCACTGCCTCAGTCTTGGCCATGTTAGTTTGCGTGAAAAACTCAGTTCTTTCCTCAGTTGTGTTTTTCAAGAAATTTTTAGCAGAGACGGTTTCCTTTTGTTTCAAATTTTGCTTAAATTTTAGCAACTTCTGAGAATGTAGAGGTTACAAGTAGGGGTTGGATAGGGAGTGCTAATCCACCACCTCCTTGGCTCTTCCCTTCCTCCAGTCTTTGTGCAACTGGAACCTTTCTCCGCTGGTCTCACTTGTTCTCTCCACATGTCTTAAGTCTGTTTCATGCTGCTATAACAGAACGCCTGAGGCAAGTAATTTATAATAAACAGAAATTTATTTTCTCACAGTTCTGGAGGCTGGGAAATCCAAGATGAAGGTGCTGGCATCTGGTGAGGGCTTTCTTGCTGCATCATCCCATTGTGGAAGGCAGAAGGGCAAGCGAGGGCGAGAGAGAGAGAGAAACAGAGAGAGACAGAGAGAGACAGAGACAAGGAGGCCAAACTTGTTCTTTTACAAGGAACCCACTCCCATAATAATGACATTAATCCATTCATGAGGGCAGAGCCTTCATGGCCTAATCACTTCTTAAAGGTCCCACCTGTTAATACTATACAATGACAATTAAATTTCAACATGTGTTTGGGAGCAAATAACTATTCAGGTCTTTTTAAGGGGTCTATTGATGTGTTGCCTAGTGAGCTGTGGATGGTTTCACATTAGAGGTGGGGTCTGAGATCAGTTTCAACATTTATGATTAGTCAAAGCATTCCCTTTCCACTAAGTCACCTCTAATTGATATTGAATGATGGTGTGAGCAAATGTTAGGAGGGATGAGGAAGCAACAGGGGATGAGACAATGTATGAGGATATTGAAGTTAGAGTAAAATGAGCAAATGAGAAAAGGCAGGCACCAGTGACTAAATCTCTTAAATGAAATATATGATTATGAAAAAAGATCAATATTAAGCACATTAGGAGGCAGGGATGTGTGTTTTCATTTTATTGTTATCGCAGTTAATTCCACAGACTAACTTTGCTCGTTCCTCATCTTTCACTTTTTCAAACCTCTCTCCTCATTCTTTTTTAAAATTGGGAATTTTTTATTGTTTTTGCCTAGATAACAATCTAAATTTGATAAATTAAATAATTTATTATATTGCAATATGGTAAATTTTTTATGTTTTCAGGACAATAGTAAATGAATACACACTTTGAAATGGTGCAAAATGTAGGGATAAAAAAGATTTGTTTTAGAAATGTAACTTGAACAGAACTGGTAACAGATGGCTCAGCATCAGTGAAAGGTATTAAATGCATCTTTAATTGGTATTAAATACCTCCCTCTTCTGCAGGGAGCAGAGGAGAAAGACGATTCACAAACACTGAAGTGACTTGATTGTCTGAGCACAGCCGTGGTGCCTTTTTGTTTATTGAGACGACATATGTTTTTTTCATCATTAAATTTCCACTAAATTGTGTTGAAACCTAAAAGAAGATTATAAGCCAAAACCTGGGAGTGTGTAGAAAATACACATGAGTGGGAAAACCAGCTTGGTTTTTTGGTCCTATCTGCTACAGCTGGTGTGATCTTTGGTAAAATAGTAAACTAGACCCAGGGTGCTCTAGGACTTACAACTGTAAGTTGGTAAAATCCCTGTCTCCTTATCTCAGATTGCAAATGAGAACTTAGGATGGTCAAATATTAACAGCTCTTTAGTTTATAAAATATGCATTTCCTCTTAAAATAGGATTATTATGGGTAATCAAAATTCTGAAAAGCTGTAATATAAATGGCAAATTCAGTAGCACAAACAGCTCAACTCTGTGACCATAATTTAATATAAAAGAGGATGGTCAAATATTAACAGCTCTTTAGTTTATAAAATATGCATTTCCTCTTAAAATAGGACTATTATGGGTAATCAAAATTCTGAAAAGCTGTAATATAAATGGCAAATTCAGTAGCACAAACAGCTCAACTCTGTGGCCATAATTTAATATAAAAAGACACAGACTTTGGGATTTAGTCACAAAATGTTCAAAATTACTTTATTGCTATGTATTTGAGTTCAAACAGAAAAGTTTTAGAAATAAAATGAACTAGACTTTCAGATTGCTGGTGAATGTTACAGTGTTTATTTTTCAATGATCTCTTTACTCACATTTTCCCTTTGAGTATATATCTTTCCTAGGTTCCAATCTCAGAGGTTTCCTTTTTCCTCTCTTAAAAGAACAAAGGGCAGATGACACTGGGGAATTACAGATTCAATGGTTGGAAATGAACCAGGATTTTTTTCTTGGTGCATTGGTAAAACCTATCTCATAGTAAGTATATCGAGTCACTATTATAATTATACTGAAAGGTTTTATTTTTTGAAATCTCTGATTGTCCAAATAAAGCCAGAGAAATAAAAATAATCTCAGAGATAACATATTGTCAGGGAAGAAGTTCTCAGCAGAGACATTTCCATTTAAGTGTAATTAACATTGATCTGTGGGAAAGTAAATGGCAAAAAATGATTAATTCATTTTTATTGACCATATTTTGGCTCTTTTAAGATGATTACTGATCAAGAAGTTGAATTTATTTTTACTAATGAAGGGTAGAAATAATCTACCCTTCATTGTTTAAAACCGTGCCTGATAGTGTATCTGGAAATAAACGGTATGTCATTGACCAGATGCTGGCCCCAAAATAGCATTTCTACGAGTCTACAGATATTAAACCACAGATTAGAAAATGATCTGGAAAATCATTTTCTCATAGAAATCATGTAAATGAATAAATTAGCATCTTATTTAAATGCAAACTAAAGAGTTTTAGTAACACCTGCCAAGACATAGGATTACAAAAAAGATTTATTATTTTGTTCTGTGGAAACTAGTCTTGGGTTACTATGTACACAGTGTTTATTTTTCAATGATCTCTTTACTCACATTTTCCCTTTGAGTATATATCTTTCCTAGGTTCCAATCTCAGAGGTTTCCTTTTTCCTCTCTTAAAAGAACAAAGGGCAGATGACACTGGGGAATTACAGATTCAATGGTTGGAAATGAACCAGGATTTTTTTCTTGGTGCATTGGTAAAACCTATCTCATAGTAAGTATATCGAGTCACTATTATAATTATACTGAAAGGTTTTATTTTTTGAAATCTCTGATTGTCCAAATAAAGCCAGAGAAATAAAAATAATCTCAGAGATAACATATTGTCAGGGAAGAAGTTCTCAGCAGAGACATTTCCATTTAAGTGTAATTAACATTGATCTGTGGGAAAGTAAATGGCAAAAAATGATTAATTCATTTTTATTGACCATATTTTGGCTCTTTTAAGATGATTACTGATCAAGAAGTTGAATTTATTTTTATTAATGAAGGGTAGAAATAATCTACCCTTCATTGTTTAAAACCGTGCCTGATAGTGTATCTGGAAATAAACGGTATGTCATTGACCAGATGCTGGCCCCAAAATAGCATTTCTACGAGTCTACAGATATTAAACCACAGATTAGAAAATGATCTGGAAAATCATTTTCTCATAGAAATCATGTAAATGAATAAATTAGCATCTTATTTAAATGCAAACTAAAGAGTTTTAGTAACAGCTGCCAAGACATAGGATTACAAAAAAGATTTATTATTTTGTTCTGTGGAAACCAGTCTTGGGTTACTACGTATCACAATTCCACTGGAGACATTCTTTCCACTAAATCAAGTAAAACAGGAGGTACATAGAATAGTCTATAAGAACCACTGAGAAACAATTAAACTATAACACTTTATTAGGTCCTACAGGAAGAAAATGAAATGTTCTCACCAAAATAGAAATGAACATCTGGGCTCTGACCCAAGGTTGGTCCTTCATTATCTAACTCTTTATAATGAGGGTAACATATGCCCCAGAGTCCTTCAGTTCCTATATAAGTATTAACAAAGAATAAACCATCAAATCACAGAGCAACAGATGAAGTAGGATGTTGAAAAACCATTAAACCAAAAATGGTATATATTTAAGTGAATATACCATGTATTTATTAAGTGAATATTATGTTTAGATTCCATTTCTTAAAAAGCTGAGACAAATGGGGATTAATATAGCAAAAGTTAGACATGAAATTCAGGACATTTAGGGGCAATTATTTTTTCTGATGATTATTTTTTAAAAATATATAAATATATGCAAAACTCTTCATGAACACAGTATACCAGGAGCATAATATCTTCTATGGAAGATAAAACATTTGCTTGCAGCACTCTTTGCCATAAACTTGAGAAATACTAAAAAATTACTTTGCCATTTCCTCAACTCACTTGTAAGCAACACATGTACTCTATTTAGATGGGATCCCACCTGATATAATAGCTGTTTATAGTTTGTGCTTCTGTGATAGTTGCTGAGAAGCCACAGGCTGAATGTGCATTAGCATTCATTAGTGAAGTTTCTCTGAATCATTGAATGGATAATAATAGAATACTGAAGCTTGAAGAAGCCTTAGGGATTATCTAGGGCAACACTCTTTTCCCCTATTCCTGTTCCTCGCACACTCTTATTTTTTTTAAATGATCACACTGTGGCTTAGAGAGATTAGAGATTAAGTGACTTTCTCATGATTGCAGAGGTAGTTAGAGCAGAGCTGAAACTAGAACCAATGTCTTCTCATTCCAAGGCCAGACCCGTTTTTTCTTTGTTTTTTACAACCCTCTGCTTCAGTAATGTAGGTTACAGAGTAGAGGGCATTACGCTCAGCAGGATTTCTGCATGAATTGCACACGTTCATTCATGTCATTCCCCAGAGTGTGCATAGCCATCTCTAGAGAAGTTGTGTTTCCTTTTTCATGGAGTGTGGTTCAGACATTATAGAAGTCATGCTGTTACCGCCAGACCAGGCTCGGCTTGCCCTCTCGCATTAAACAAATGATTTGAAAGTCCAGATGTTGGTGCAAGGATTAGAAGGTTTATTCAGATAACCGGCATCTGGGGGATGACCAGGCTAAAATCATCTCGCCTTCTGATGCCTGTTCTGGGGTATATAAGGGGGAAGAGGCAGGAAGATGAGGTAAGGGTCTTTGTTCTGAGAAAAAGTGGAGGAAGGGTCTGGGAGCAGCAGGCTGTTTGAGTCAAATTATAGGGTCCCGTGATGGATTGGAAACTTCAGTGTCACAGAGTCTGTGGTCAGCTTTGAGGCCTTGATGTTACCTCGAGGTTGGAGTCCTTATCTCCTAGGGAGAGCTCAAGGATAACAACCTTAGTCAGACATCATAAAAATACCTGACTTGGATTTCTAATTAGCATGAATGCAGTTTTCCTTTAAGTAAGAGGGGAGTTTACAACAGGTAGGCTGTCTGCTTCTTTCTTATCTCTCCTTTTGGTAAGAGAAACAGGAAACCCAGTTTCAGTCCTTAATTGTAGGTGCACCCCCTTCTGAAGTAAATCAACATAGTGATTTCATCTTCCAGCAGTCTCTCAATTCTTCTGCCTACCTCAAGGAATTGATAATTACCAGTTTCCAAGTTAAAGTATTGCAAAAAATGTTCTGCTTGTTCTTAGTTACCCCAAAGATGGTTGTTTTTTCTGGCTAAGGTCCCTTTCAATGTGAGATCATCATAGTAGTGAGTCAGCTGTGTAGTCCTCCAGAGACTTTTCTTTCCTTAACTGGTGCTTCTCAAGCTATCTGTAGAAAAAGACCGGTTATTATTATTATTGTTGTTATTATTTTTTAAAATTTCTGATGTTTTTGCCACATGTGTGAGTGCTACAACACTTGAGCTCATCTATATCCATTTAAGGAAAGGAGGCCACTGATCATGCACTTGGATATTGCAGCAATATCAACTTCCAATAAAACTCTAAATGTTTACTCCCAACTTCTGAACTTCACCTGCCAGGGAAAGTCAGCAAATAGTTTGTAAACCAGACCTCATCCATGAAACAACACTTTGAGTAGCACATGTCTAAGAGACACACTTGTGAGTTATCAGATATCCCTAAATAACTTAGCAGGGACTCCAATATTCTCTTTTCCCTTCAGTTCCTCTCTAACCTCTCCCCTTAAGTTTCCCCACTATGCTTAGGAGATGGTATTAATTTCTACCTGAAAAAGCAGGAGCTAGCAGGCAGGGATCTGCTCCCTCTTCACTCTGCCTAAGTCCACATTATCTGAATGAACTAGATAGATGTCCTCGTATTAATTTCTACCTGAAAAAGCAGGAGCTAGCAGGCAGGGATCTGCTCCCTCTTCACTCTCCCTAAGTCCACATTATCTGAATGAACTAGATAGATGTCCTCCCTCATCTTTAAAAAGGGAAATGTTCTTCCTTAAATCCAATTTGGCAGGGTGGTTAAGAATACTTTCTCTGGAGCCAGGCTGCCTAGATTTTCACTTATAGGCAGTGTAATTTCAGCTGTGTTATCTTGTGCCTTAGTGTCTTCATCTGTAAAGGAAAAGGACTTAAAATAGCACCCAATGTTCAATAAGTACTCAATAAATGTTAACTATTCTGATTATCCAAGACTGACCTTGCTGTCTGAGCTCTGGATCTGCTCCCTTCTCCTTTCTTCAAGAATCTGATGCCATCAGTAATGACCCTTATCCCTGGTAACTTCAGTCTGCTGTGGCTGTGATCCTACATTCCTTATATTTATTTTTAATGGTCCTCCATTTATAGTCACCTTTTAGAAAAGAGAATAGACTTTTTGCCTCTATTTCCTCACCTCCCATTTACTTATTTTTTTCTCCCACAGATTTATATAATTCAGTGTGTCAAGGAAATTACAGTGTGCTGTAAGAGAATTTTATGGCACCTAAAATAGATTAGGAGGGCATGGAAAGCTTCCTGGAGGAGGTGACATCTAAGTCAAAGGTGAGTGGGAGTTAGCCATGCTAAGAAGAAGGAGTCTTCCAGGTTACAGAAATAGTGTGGAGTCTTTGAAGAACTGAATGGCAATTCAGCACGGGTAAGACATAGAGGAGACTGTAAGTGGAGAAGCCAAAGAATAGTAAGAGATGGGGCTGTAAGGCAAGTAGGGGCAAGTCCTGTATGACAAGAAATTGCACTTTAACCCGAGGATCCTGGGAAGGCAGGTAGTGGAGTGCTAGCAAAGATATCCATTTTTGAAATAAGAGCACTTCTGGTTCAAGAAAGAGTGTCATGTAAAGCATAAGGTCAGTGAAATAAATAGATTTCCCTTTTGGAAAGACCACTGGATTAGAGAGATTGAGGAAAGCATAAAAGCTTAGTGACCCAAGAGGGCATTGACAGGTTCTAAAGGAAACTATTGAGATAATATTTGTAAGATTGGTTCTAGAATATTAATGTTCTAAAAAGGGAGATAAAGATCAGGAATTGAGAAACCAAAGGAGGCTTAGGACCAAGGTGAGATTGCAGATTTCCAGTAGCATTGCCATGTCCTCAGAGCGTGGCATTTTCCAGCACTTCAGACAGACACTGAAAACAGGTATTGGCTTCAAGGTCCTGATTTTAGCATCTGAGGATCTCCCAGCTCTGCTGTTCATTGCAGCCCAAGAGAAGCCAGAGAAGACCTGGAAGAAGACCCTAACTCCAGAGAAAAGCCAGATGTCTACAGGTCAGGGTCCTATGATGACCTCTCCAAGATGGGGATCGGGGGTGATGTGTGAGAACTTCTCAACAGCTTCACTGTGATAGAGAGGTACATGCCATTGATGTCTTCAGCTCCACCCTGAAAGTTACTGGGGACATGCTTTACTTCCTGCAAAGTCAAAGAGATGTGCATGATCCACTGTGTGAGGAGTTCTCTGAAAGCCTTTTAGAGTGACTGGATACCCACCCAACTTCTTGTCACCAAAGATGAATATCAGAGCTACAAACACCTTTTGGAAATCAAGGAGGTAACGAGTGAATAGGAAAGTAGAATCTATGGATTGAGTTGAGAGAGTGACTCAGGAACTGGAGGAAGTAGAAAGAAACGGTAAAACAAATGACAGGCAATTTTGAGAAGTTCAGGTAGAAACTGAAAAGCTAAACCAGGAAGAATAGCAATACCGGAAGGAATATGGGGAATTTAAACCACAACAGCTAGCACTGGATGCTGGGCTGCAGAATGCTGGCTGTGATAGGCACAGATCTAGCAAAACATGTTCAAGAAATCCACCATCTTTAGTAAGAAGTTTGGCATATGGCCATCAGCAGGAGCATCAACCCAATGACCCAGTGGATTAGAATGAGATTGATATCACTTGGAGGCCGACAACTTCGTTGCTGATATCCTGTCCAATAAAATGGGACTGAAATTTCAGAGGAATTGACTTGTTCTTTATGAAAATCACTTATTTGGAATCTTTGACATGGTACTGCCCTTGAGCCCTTCTGGAGACTCAAAATTTTTCTTGGACATACATTTGAGTGTGTGGTGGAGGCTTGCCTGGACAGTACTCTGCAGCTCAGAGTTTGAGAAAGATGAGCTTGGTCACCATTAGCCTTATACAGTTGATAAGGAGAGAGGCATGATTGGTAACCTGAGAAAGAGAGATGAGTCCTATCTCAACAGAACCCTGTTAAAATCATCTGTTGCTTTTCATTGCTTCTTACATTCCTGATATTTTGTTGGGATCATTTTCACTGTGCCTGAAGAACATCTTTTAGTATTTTATTTAGTGCAGGCCTGCCGATGACACATTTTCTGGTCTTTTTTGTATAAAAATATTTTAATTTTACATTTGTTTATTAAAACTATTTTTACAGTATATTGAATTATAGATTTACAGTGATTTTCTTTTAGCATTTAAATATGTTATTTTATTTTATTCTTGCTTCTATTGACAGTTTTTGTATTAAGAACTAAACTATCAGTCTAATTGTGGCTTTTAAAAGAAAATCAGTCTTTTACCTTTGGTTGCTTTTAGGACTTTTCTCATTATCTGGAAGTTTCATTCTGATATAGTACAAATTATTTTTTGTTTATACTGTTTGGGGTTTGTAGTACTTGAATCTCTGGCTTGATGTTTTTAATAAGTTTTTAAACATTCTCTTGGTAAACATATTAAGTACGTTGAATTCAGACGCTCAGACAGCTGGCAACCTCTGGAGTAGGGAAAATGCGCTTGGCCATATGCAAGTTCATTCTGATATAATGGGTTATGGATGGAACCAACCAGCACATGTCTTTTCTTTCAGTGGTAGATGAATATTCCAGCACGGTTCATTTTCTAGTTCCAAAGTCCTCAATCATTAATTAACTTGTAGACTATTGAGATATAAAGCAAACCATTCCAAGTCAGTCCATCAAACGTATGTTTATATACGCACAGATGTAAGTAAGTGTAACTAACCTGGTCAAGTTCAATGAAGAAGAATGAGGAGGAAGAGGAGGAGAAGAGAAAAAAGGGAGGTGTACGAGAAAATGACAAGGACTAAAAGCTCTGTACATGGCAGAAAGCCCCATGTCTTCATTGATAAGGGAAATGTCTACTACTGAACATGACAGATGCTTTGCTAGGAACGGAGTAATGAGAGTGGCAGGAGATGCTTTATAGATAAACTCTCGTGTGCTTCTCTCCTCAAGCTGATCTCAATCCGGAGGGCTAAATAGAGTTATACCTGGCAGAGAAAGACTAGAACTAATTAGATAAAAATAAAATTCCCAAGTTGCAGCCAGTACTCATCAAGTTGCTTTCAAATGGCATTTAATGGCCCATTCCTTACTGATAGAACTCAAAATTACCAGAAATACCGATAGTAGGCAGCTTGGTACACTGCAACTTTTAACAAGGTGCTGGATGGGATGGTAGCCCGTCATTTATCTTCCCTTGCGGGATCCGAACCCTCGGCGGAAGCGCCGCCGCGCTTCCCAAGCGGCGCACTGTAGCAGTGCGCCACCGGGCCGGCCCAAACCTTAGTTATTTTAAAATCTGTGTCTGATAACAAAAATATTTGGAGCCTCTGTGAGTGTGAATATTGTCCTTTTCCGGGGAGGTTTTAATCATATTGCTTTATCCCATTGTGTGCCTTGTTACTTTTTAAAAACAACAACAACAACAACAAAATAAAGTCTAATATTTAAAGAGAAACGTACACATATAAGTATATAGCATGATAAATTTCCACAAATTAAACACATTTATGTAACCTTCACCTAGATCAAGAAACATGTCATTACCAATACCCCGGATGCCCTCTTTGAAGCTTTCTAGAAACTATTTTTTAATTCTCTCCCCTTCACCCACCCAACAATAACCACTATTCTATCATTTCATGACATAGACAAGTTTTTGCCTGATTTTTGGACTTTATATGAATAAAATAAAGTATGTATTTTCTTTTCTTTTCTTTCCTTTCTTTTTTAATTGATACATATTGATTGTACATATTTGTGGGCTAAGAGTTATATTTCAATATGTATATACAATGTGTGATGATCAAATCAGGGTAATTAGTATATTCATAATCACAAAAATTTATCATTTGTTTGCGATGAGAGCATCTGAGCTCCTCTCTTCTAGCCACTTGAGAACATACAATAAATTATTGTTAATTATAGATGCCTAGCAATACTGTGCACCACCAGAACTTATTTTTCCTATCTAGCTGTAATTTTGTATCCATTGCTTTTTCCCACTTAACATTATTTTTGTGAGCTTTGGTCACTGTATTTCACGTAGTAGCTGTGTTTTGTTCATTCCCACTGCTATTTAGTATTCCACTGTGTGAATGTTTTTATTTAGCATTCTATAGTTTATGGTTTTCGGTTTGGAGCACTGTATTTCACGTAGTAGCTGTGTTTTGTTCATTCCCACTGCTATTTAGTATTCCACTGTGCGAATGTTTTTATTTAGCATTCTATAGTTTATGGTTTTCGGTTTGGAGCCTTGTTGACTAACGTTCTCGCAGGTATCTTTTGGTGAACACAAGAAGTTATTTTTTGATTGAGGGGTAGGCACTATATTAGCAAACTTGTAGGAGAATTGGACAGGATCATGTCACCATTATCTAGAGAAAACTGACATTTTCTTCTGCTTAGGACAACCTCAGTCTCAAGAGATTTTGATGATCCTAGGCTGAGTTGCAGTCCCTGTGAGGACTACTTCATATACTTGTGTATCTCGATTGGATGTCCTGCAGCATTTTAGACTAAACATGTCCAAAACAGAACTCATCATTTCTTCCAACTTTTCTAATTATATCCCCACTTCAGGAAATGGCCCCACTTTCTCCCTGGCTGTCCAAGCCTGGAAGTCATCTTGAACTCCTTTCCTTCCATTTCCCTCACTCAAGCTGCTGTTCTATAGATCCTACTTTTAAATACACATACAACTGTATATTTTAAAAATATCTGAGCCCAGATATCTGTTTGACTATGAGATCCACAAAACAGTGAAACAATTGAGAAGATATTTGGGAGGTATTCAGCCTCTAAGGATGGGACTTTGTTCAACCTATACTAAATTTCTCAGAATGCTGCTCTTTCACCTCTAGTCAAAGGATGGGACTCTTCCCATACTGTCCTTCCCACACACTCTATTCAGATAATACCCATTCCTTAGGCATACATTATTATTCCTGTCCACCCCGTTTGAGTCACTGACTCAATACTATGTATATTTAAAGCATTAAAAATACCAATTCATGCATATCCAGTAGGTCCATGTGCACAAAGTCGCCTGTGTTGGTGAAATCTTTCCTGAGCTCTCCTTTTCTTTTTCTAAATTCTTACATTTTTTTGTACCACAGAATTCAGCATAAATTATGTGTTGTCCTGCCTGCTCTTTAATTGTTCCAACAGCATTAACTTTGAATCCACAACTGAAGAACTAGCTTCCTGGGGGCAGGGCCCATATTTTCACGCTTTGTGTTCCTTCGTGCCTCGCACGGGGCTGGGTGTAACTACGTGTTGTTTGACAGAATCAGTTAATGTAAGAGAAACTAGAATCATCTGAAACCTTTAGAGTTGTTGACTCTTATTCATAAAAGAAAAAACTCCAGTTCAAGTGGAAATTGCCTTCTCTGCTCTCCTAAATAAGTACCAATGAAACATGTCTTAACCTCCTAGGAAAAACAAGCATTATATAGTTCTTGCTCCTTGAGAACTTGTAAATAGGGATAGAGGACAGTCACACATTGGAATAAACACTGGTGTGAAATTAGTGACTTATATGGATGCTTGTAAAATGCATCACAGCTTCCAAATGCTTTCATATTCATGACAAAAAAGGTTATGTCCAGGGTGACTTCATCACGTAAGCATGTAGTGACATGATTGCTTCTAAAAGATTCTTTCTAGGGTTCACACATAACATATAACAACATATAATATACAGTGTTGATGGCCATCATGTGAGGAAGAAATCAAACACCCGCTAGAAATGGACTCTGTAAAGGGACTCCTGTGAGGGGAATAACATGTCATGTGGATTTGTGTTAGGCCCACGGGCAGCTCGGGGCCAAGGAAAGAACACGGCTCCACTAGTCAGAGCTTCCGGGTCACATCTTACTTCTACCAGCTGCTGTTATGATCTGGAGTAAATCACTCACTATGGCTGCACCTTAGTTTTCTCACCTGTAGAACAGGACTGTTAATACCGCCCCTGGCAAATTTTTAACCTTATTTAATCTAATATGACACACATGAAAGAATTTCAAAATCAGTTAAGCACTATAGCAATGGAATCACGATCTGGAGACTGTGTCAGCAGAAGTCGTGTTGTGAGGAAGGACTCTGCAGCCAAGTGACCTGCGTGTCAACCCCAATGCTGCCACTTACCAGCTGTTTGACCTCAGGCAACCCTCTCATTTTCTCACCTGTAAAAGGGGGTTATGATGATAGTACCTACCTCACAGAATTGTCGTGAAGATTAAATAAGTTAAAATATATAAAGCACTAACTGTTACCTCATATGTAGTAAGAGCTACATTGTCATTAGCTATTGTTATTCTTGCTAATTTCATGTATGATCTAAAAAACAGATAGTCTGACATGTTTTTGATATGCTAAGAAACACCTGGCTGAAGAATAAAATAACCCATTAAACAGTTCATTTTCTGATCCGTAGGTTCTATTTTCTAGGACACAGGCAAAGCCCCTGTCCTCATGGACCTTTATTTTAATAGGGTGAGGAGAGACAATGAATAAACAGTAAATACTTCAGGAAATGACTTAAATGATTGGTTTGCAAGGTGCTATAAATGTAACGAACAGTGTGTTGAGGCTGCTGGAGTCGTGTGGTCATGAAAGGCTGCTTTGAGGATAGGATGTATACACCAAGGCCTAAAGAGTGGGAAAGAACTTGTCATTAGAAGAGTGTGGGAAGGGAACCCTGAGACAAAATCCCAGGGAGGGTTGGGGCTTGCAGACTTGGGAAAAGAGGGGTGCCACGGCTGGAATGTAGTGTGGCTGGGAGAAGCCAGTCCATAAGGTTGGAGAGAGGGGCTGGTTCATACATTTCGGGGTACGGCAAGGAGTTGGATTTTATTTTATGAGTACCAAGAAACCACTGAAGTGTTTTGTTTGGGAAAGAGACCAAAGAAAGCAATATAGAATATTTAATTTTATATGCCAAGGGCCTTTTCAGAATTAAAAAGTGAGTTTAAGTGGTGAAAAATGACTTTGCAATAAATCATTTTGCTCAATTAGCAGATTTTGATGGCTTTAGATTGGTTTTCAAAATAAACTTAACTGGCTGAGATTAGGATGTTAACTAATATTTAAGACTGGTATGCTAGATTTAGATGACTTTTTGATTTGGACATCAATACTCTTTAAATCCATACTATTGTTTTAGGAAGAAACTACCACATTGTTTATGCCATCGTAGGACAACATTTAATCTCACCCCCATCCCCCTCTCATGATTGTGTGCCCTCCAGGGAAGATTAATAACTTCTCTTTTATCAGACTTAAAAGGAAGGGGAGGGGCTGCTTTGAGTTGTGAATAACAGAAAACCATACTAATAAAGTCTTAAATATATGGGGTTTTTTTTCCCTTTTTTATTTTGCTTCATGCAGCAAGTCCATGGTAGGCAAATAGTTGAGAGGCTGAAGCCATATCAGAGTCCACTTCTTTGCAATCTCTTGGCCTACGCCTCATGGTCCCTGGATGGCTGCTGTGGCACCTGGTGACACATCTATAATCCAGGAAGGAAGAAAAAGGGAGTAGAAAAGGGTGGTGCATGTGTCAGGAAATCAGACTTCCCCGAACATCCACAGACATGATCTGCTTACACAGACATGATTGGCTTGAACTGTGTCACAGAGCTACTTTTTTGTTGTTGTTGTTGTTGTTAGCAGCAAGGCAATCTCAGAAGCTAAATTTTTTAGCACCTATAGTCAAGGAAGAAAATGTAAATAAGGTTGAGATGAGTTTGAGTGAGCCACCCTATGGTACTTTTTCACAGCAGGGTTCTTTTGGAACTTTAGTTCCCCCTAGCAGTGACAAGAACTACAGCAGACACCAAACAGTGGCAAACTCTAGGCATGAAAAATTATACCTGGAAATGGTTATCATGGGAGAGCTAAATAAATTTTCCAGCTGACTATGAAATCTGAAAGTGAAGGTAAACATCTGTATCAAGTAGTAAATAAAATTTTAGGATTGACTAACTTCCATAATTGATCATAGATTTTAGTGATTAGAGTCAACGCAATACAGCCATCCATTTAAATGATCTTTGTACTTGAGAGGCTGAGGTACTTGGCTTCGCTTATTTGTATAATAAAGCATCCCGATGCACAAGCCCAGTGCTTCTCAGTGTGTTGGGCTCTTTGGCTGAAGCTCAGCTTGTGTATTTTCATGTAACTTTAGAGTACTGTCTTTGTGATTCATTCCCGAATGGAAAGGGAGATGCTGACTCCCAAATTTTATCATATCTAGAAATGCCTTTAAAAGGGAAAAGAAAAGCAGTTAAGTGGTTGGACGAACTGTAACAATTATAAATCCTAGACAATGTCTTCATAGAACAAGGAAAGTAATTTGGCAGGAAGCTAATGAGTGTAGTCAATTTTTAAAAATCAAACTTGATTAGTCAGTGATTGTAGTGAACATGTACAGGTAAGGAGTTAGAGGGACCTCTACCACTTACTATGTTCTCTTGCCAAGTTTCCTCAATATAAAACAGGAAAAATAACAGAAACTGTAATGGACATCAGCATTTGTCCTCATAGCAGCCAAAAGTCCTTTAGATTCTGAGGGATTCCCAAGATTGAGAAGAGAAAATATTTCCTTTTTTTCATCTTGAGGAACCCAGAACCCCAGGCAGCACATAGATTTTGCTGAAAGTAATCTCTAATTGCTTCCTAAGAGCACAGCCAATTCTTGAGGGGGAGGCCTAAAGAGGAAGGTAGATGTTATTTTTGAAAGGGGTTATGGTATAGCCTTAAGTCCAGTGGTGTTGGTGTCTGGTGTCCAGTGGTGGCTGTCTACGTAGATGGTATTGGTGGTGGGGTCTTGGCTATGTCCTTCCCTGCTTTGTTCCTACTTGATCCTGGTTCTCTGAGCTTCCTGTAGATTCTTTCAAAATATTCACTTGCTGTCTCAGTTGACCAGAGGAGTTTCAGGATCAAGTGGATATTGTAAGAGGGAGCTCCACAGGCCCAGGGTGATTGCAGTGGATGTGGAGACGCATCGCCTGGATCTTCCTCTCAGGAAGGACTGTGGCTCTGCTGTCTGCTTGGCAGGCTTTGCCGTGGCTGCAGAGAGCTGTGTATGCTGGATGGTTGCCACATCTCCACTTCACTTTGTGCTCTGCCCCTTCAAACATCCTTAAGTGTTTAAAAACCTGTCCCTTTGGGATGTTCATTTTTACAAGCAGTTAAAAATGCAGCTTGGGAATCTTTAGTCACTGCATTAGAAGACTCCTTTGGGGTGTGCCTCAATTTGCTGGGTTAACTAGTGGCAACAAATAGTGGTTTTTTAGAGCACTTTTAACTGCCAGGAAGTTCATCGCTGCTGCATGTAAAACTGTTATTTCTTCAGGCAGTGAACAAGCACCGTATCAAATATGAAATTATGTTCCCCTCTAGTTTAGCCATAACTAGTGAGAATATACCCTGTTTATTTTTACTAAATTTGAATGAGAACTAACCTTTGTACATCTTTGTTTTTGGTATTCAATACATATTTGGTGATTAATTCAATCTCAAATTTGTGGAGGAAGGTTAAGTAGCATTTAAAAATTCCTGTAATACACCTGGCACAATGCCAAGCATTTTCATTTAATCCTCTCGGCAACCCTGAAATTTATGCAGCATTATCTTTACTTTGTAGACAACAATCTGAGCTTCAGGTAATTTTTTTTTGAATTAGCTCAAGGTCCTAGGAAGTATGTAAGAAACAGTGGCAAAGGTATGCCACACAGGTTTGTCTAATTCTAAGACCCAGGTCTTTTTATTCATTAAATATTCAAAGAGTACCTGAACTGTACCAGGCATAGGGTTAAGTAACTAGGAAGTATCTCTTTCCTCAAAGAAATTCCCAACCGGCAGGGGAGACAGGCCTAATAACTAGTACTATTTGTGCAATACAATGTGATTAATCCATTCTAGAGGCATATAGAGTTGCATGGAGGGGCTCAGCTGAAATGCTGGTCAAGGAGGGCTTCACCAATAAGTGAAAATTGAGCTGAGGCTGGAAGGAAGATTAGAGGTCAGCCAGGTAGAGGAGAGAGAGAGATGGGTCAGTCTATCTATCTATCTATCATTTGTCTGTCTATCTTTGTATCTATCTATCTATCTATCTATCTATCTATCTATCTATCTATCTATCTATCTATCTATCTATCCAACTAAGAATATTTGAGGAGATGTGGTGGAACGACAAGTGGGAGAAGAGATTGGAGAGACAGATAGGGACCACATGTTGAGAAATCTAACGCACCTTGAGTTTCAGCATTCCTTCTCTGGGTGTTGGGGAGACCATGCATATTTTAGAAGGAGAGCGATGTACTTAAGTTTGCGTTCCTAACATGCAGGGCCAGCTTCATGAGCATGAGACCTGTGCAGTTGCAGTGGGCCCCACCTTCAGAAAGACTCTGCACTTGGTTTAATGCTCTGCTGTCATTGTCTTGAAATTCTTAATAGTTTTTGAGAAAGGAGTCCCTTCTTTTCATTTTGCACTGGGCCTTGCAAATTATATAGCCAGTCCTGATGACATCTGGTGGTGGTGAGAAATACAGATCAGTAGAAAGTGGTAGAAAATAACCAGGAAAGAGTTAAAGCAGTAACTGAGGTAGGAAGTGACAAGGGTCCACTGAACAGTACTAGTGGTGGGGACAGAGGAGCAGAAGGATGAAATAAATATCAGATGTTTGAAAAGGGAAGACTCCATGATAGAGTTTGGATGTGTTGTCCCCTCCAAAACTCATGTGGAAATCTGATCCCCAATGTGGCAGTGTTGGAAGCTGTCTGAGTCCTGGGGGCGGGTCCCTCATGAATGGATTAATGCTCTCCCCAGGGGAGGGGGGCCTGAGTGAGATCTCACTCTATTAGTTCCTGTGAGAGCTGGCCATTTAAAAAGACCATGGCACCTCCTCTCTCCCTCTCTTGCTTTCCTCCTACCATGTAATCTGCTTGTACCTGCCGGCTGCCTGCCATTTTCCACCATGAGTAGAATATGCCTGAGGCCCGTGCCAGATGCAGCTGTCCCAGAACCTCTGTTCCTTATAAATTACCCAGTCTCAGGTATTTTTGTTATAGGAAAATAAATGGACTAATACACTCCATAACAGGGTTGAGAGAAAGGATGGATGTAGGGATTCCCAGATAATGAGCCTGGGTGTCTTTAGAATATCCTTTAGAGCCTGGGGACCAATGATCTCAATTTTAGGCATGTAGAGTTCGGTAGGCTTATGGGATTTGCCAGCAGGTATAGCCACAAAGTGCTGCAGGATCTACCCTGGTATTCTGGAAAGCCCCCATTCAAACCCTCTAAATGGGGCCAGAGACCCATGATACAGGTATGTAATGATAGAGGTGTGTAATGATACCAGTTTGTAGTAAAGTTTCCCTTTTGCAGGAAGTGGATGGAGATCACTCGTGAAGCTATTACTTCTGTACAAAGAACACAAGAACCAGGTCACCATTTGAGAAGCAGTTTACGTTATATGTAGCAAAGGAAGAATTATGCAGTGCCTTGAGGGTCTTTGCACAAAGTTTCTGGTCGTTGGAGAATTATGCTGAAATTTGATCTGGATGGGCAGATGGATGAATAGATAGATAGATGAGAGAAGTCTGCCCATTAATTTTCCAAAGGACATAATTTCTGTCCTGATAAAGGTGTATGGGGAATGGTAGCCGGGCTGTGGTTGCAGAGGCTGTAAATCCTGTGTTTGTCTTGTTCCAGCGCAAGGGCCCAAGGTCATTGAAAACATTCAGACAGAGGGTCCCAGCCAGTATGAGTCATATTTCACATTTTAACTATAGAGAAAAGTTAAAAGTCTTTTCCTGATACTGACATGAGCTCTGGTCACTTGGTGCCTCATGCTTTCCATTTCATTTGGATTTTATAACTAGTGCTGGTCTTGCCTCAATTTAGCAGATTGTGAAACAAGCTATAAAACTTTTCTGAGGCTGAGGTTTTCCATCCTGTCGTGTTAATCTCACACGGTTAATTGATGGAGAGAATGTATGTGAAGGAATTTCATGTACCATAAAGTGTTACACAAAGGAAGGACAGCTTAACTGATTTTGATTTGTAGTGACTGTGGAGGTTTTTTTGTGTGTGGAAATAAGTAACCGTGGGGAGGTATGTCATTGAAGTAGCTCTCAAATGTGCGAGTGGATGGGTCGTTTCCCACTGTGTGGGGTTGGGTGGGAAAGGCCTGGAGTGCCTTTCACTGCACATTCTCCTTTTGGTTGAGGCAGGTGCATGAGGCTGGAGGTGACGCCTGGTTGGGGAGTGCCTTTCACTGCACATTCTCCTTTTGGTTGAGGCAGGTGCATGAGGCTGGAGGTGACACCTGGTTGATAGTCTGTCTAGTTTTGTTTCTATGGTTGATGTTTCAACAAATCCAGGAAGTAAATTCTACCCATCACTCAGGACTCGTTTTAATTTTTTTTAAATTTTTTTTATTGAAACATAATTGATTATACATATTTGTGGGGTGCAGAGTTGAATATCAGTACCTGTGTGCAATGTGTGATGATCAAGTCAGGAAAATTAGCACGTTCATCATTACATCACTCAGGGCTCTAAACAGCTCCATACATCAAGCCACGTGTCATTCACTACCATTTCCCCATAGTTTAAAAAAATATTACTTTGTATTGACATATCCTTTGCTATATTTCTATTCTTTCTCTGTATGTTTTGTTATATTTCAAAATCTCTATTTCAGAACTATGCTGTATAACTTTTCTTAGGTAGATGGTGAAACTTCTTTGAATGGTGGTCTGTGTGCTGCTGTTCTCTCTTGAATGAAAATAGAACAAAAAATGGGTCATGTTAGTTTAGATTTTGCTATTTGGTACCTTTCTGAAGTCTTTCTATGGAAAAAAATGACAGATTCTTAATTGAAATGGGCTTCACAGGTTATTTAATTACTTGGCCACATTTTGTAGATGAAGAGGACCATAAATGTGAAATGATTTGTTTAAGATGCTCAGTAATTACTGACTGAGACAGAATTGGAACCCAAACTTTTCTACCTCTGAACTCAGTGCCTTCGGGATCACACCAGGGGTGGCCTAGGAAGAGGCCTGCGTGTCCAGGCCGTATCTGTATCTCCCTTAGAATATGGTTTTTCCTCCCTATGTAGCAGTGAGAAAGAGAATAGATTGATTTCTTCAAAGCTTAGTAGGAAATGATATTTCTTATGCCAGAGATGTTTTTACAATATATATATTTTTATAATTTCATGCTTGTTTTTGAATTTAAAATCAGTATATCTAAATAAGGATACCTGTTATCTTTATTTGCAATCCTTACGTAAGTTTTCTTCACAAGCACATTTTTTAGTGTAGGTGGTTCTTTTTTCTTTTTTTTTCAAACGATATTACCAACATTGATCATTTTTCTTAGCTTCGTATGTTTTTACGGCAGAGTCTACTCATAGAGAATTTTAATTATTCATTTGCAAGGCATGTGAAGTGCCCCTTTGTGTTGACTCAGGTCTTTCAGGGTCTGTTTACTTGACATCTGTTATTTCATGTGGTATTCCCCGATTATCAAGAGAAGAAGAAATAAATTACGTTTGCTGTAAAATCTGATGAACTGATCATGAGCAATTTAAGATCCAAAACCCTATAGTCATAGCGTCTTACCAGTACCAAGAATTAGTTTGGGGGAAGAAATAAAAGATAGAGGGGAAAGGAAACACACACTGAAGAAATGATCATTCTCGCCCCCCTGCCCCACTTGTGTCCGCTTATTTCATTCAATCTGCTGACTCCAGGGTGCCTTGAAAAGTCACATCCTTCTGGCAGTTAGTAAATAATTTTCACATGAAGAGGTACCAACCATCAAGCTTTACTAATTTTTGTAGGGATAAGTTAAGTAAGTAGATATCAAGTAACGAAAAGCAAGTAAAACTAAAGATGGTTTAACAAGGAGAACATCTGTCAAGTACTGACCAAGGAGAAAAGATCTGAGTTCCAAAGTGAGATATGTTAAGAGATGAAGAATTTCCCTGGATTCCACACAAACTTTGGTTACAGCTGAACGAAAGTGTCAGAGTAGAGGTAAAGAGCAGCTGGGGAAACTGAAAAGGACAATCGTAAAGGAAAAATAAAGGGAGCAAA
The DNA here is from genome assembly GCF_000696425.1 of Galeopterus variegatus. Lineage (NCBI taxonomy): Eukaryota > Metazoa > Chordata > Mammalia > Dermoptera > Cynocephalidae > Galeopterus > Galeopterus variegatus. The sequence continues at coordinate 40,297 of NW_007726592.1, read as the reverse complement.
CTGGCCTGTTTTGGCTCTTCAGACTGGGTTCAGTGACCTTGTTAACTGGGTCCATATTGCCTGTACTTCGTCATAACATCTATCACACTCCAAAGTAATTGTTTAATGCCTGTCTTTCCCTGCCTGTATTCAAATCCCGGCTCTGCCCCTTACCAGCCATGTGATCGTGGGCAAGTGACTTACCATTGCTTTGCCTCCTCAGTTTTCTCATCTGTAATATGTGGTTAATAAGAGTACTTACCTCATAGGGTTAATAGGTATAGGAAACTTAAACCCTGCCTGGCCCAGAGTTGGCTTAAAAAGGATGAGGACTGCTTCTGTTTTGTTTCCCACTTCATTTCCAGTGTTTTCGAACCATGCCTGGCTCATTGTAAAGCTTGGTAAATATTATTTACTGACTGACCTTAGGCCCAGTGGTCCTCTAAAACAGCATTCAGTTCAGCTGTCCCCTCCACCAACTCAGGAAATGGTCACCTCAGCTTTACTTCTGTCACACTTCAGTCTTTGTCAACTTGAAGACCTTCAAAGTGGATGGTGTTTTGGACTTTCATTGAACTCACCCCCACCCTATTTCAGCTCCATCTCTCACTGCTGTTATGCTGCAACAGAAAACGAGTATATATTCAGGAGTTTACATGCAGTTTAGAAGCTAATGCAAAGAATTGTGAGTGATGAATAACTGAGACAGAAAAAAACTTCAGGCTAGATTAGAGTGTGGTTATTAGGTAGGACGCTAACAGCAATCTGTGAAATATGAGATTTGCAGGCATAGGCCAAGGAATAAATAAATTTGAATTACTGAAAAACAGTAAAGTTCCCTACCATTAAAAAGGGAAAGTTCCAAATCATTATAAATGGAGACTTAAAGACACGAGCATGATAAGTTATCACATGGGGGCCTGGGTTAAAAAAATTAGATTGGGATCAACAGAATATTACATGGCCATTACCGACAAGCATCACCTTCAACTCTGGAGCTGCAAGAAACAGAGCCCACTTACTCAGACCCTTTATTGCAGAAAGAGAAAGATGAGACATAAAGAGGTCAGTGAGTCCAACCTTCAAGCCATATCTTAATCCCACCAAGCCCATTAGACTGTAAATGTAGACAGCCTGGAATCATTTTACAACATCTCTGCTCTGGTCTTCCTCATTATACATTTGATTCATTTCCAAGGATGAAAGTGTAAATGTGCTTTCAGGATGTTGACTGTTCAATAATTTATGTAAGGCTGTAAACACATTTCAGCACATTTAGGAAACAGATTTTCCTTGATTTTTTTCTGTAGCACAGTCTCTAAACAATTTCTGATCAATTAAAATCTCCGTGATCAATGGTCCTGTCATTTCCATCTCTTATAATTTTCCAAAAACCTATCCTACAATGAACTTCTCACCATGTCATCATGTTTAAGAATTATCTTTCTACTATTTTTGTCCATAATTTTGCCAAAACCATTTGTTTTTGTCAGCCAGAGATCTTAATATCATCAATTGTCTCATAAAATATGATGTCATCAGTCAGCGTGAATGTCTGCCATCTCCTCTTTAACATGTTTATGCCTCTCTTGTATACACAGCTCCTTGGTATCTTGAATCCTCTCTGCCACTATTTGCTTACTTTAACTGTATCTCTGTAGTACCACAGCGAGGGCACATTTTTTGTTTTTCTTTTAGAGAGAGACCTCACAAGAATCAATCTTAATAAACACTTTTGGCAATGGCTAGTATAGTAGACATTTCATTTTGGAGTTTCTCTTTATTTTATTCAGTTTGACTTTTGTTTTTACTTTTCCTTTTTGCATTTGCCTATAGCTATATTTCTGGTATCTAGGTTCTGTTTTTCTGTATTTCTCCTCTTTATGGCATTAATATAGTAAAGACAATAAAATTATTTTCTAGATTAATCACAGGATTTCAAGGCTGGAGGAACCATAAAGGGAACCCATCAGAAGCTTACATTTCCTGATATTATCGACCAAACATTTATGCCAATTGTGTTTAAACAATCACCATCTCCCAAGTTTGTTTCCTATATGTGCAGCTTGATTTTTAGAAAGTTTTTCCTTACACTGGGTCAAATCTGTTACCAAATTACCACCTTGCTTTGTTCTCCCAGTAAGTATCCTATTCTCAATATTTAACACATCTAACCACCAAGGATGCTATTTGCATGTTTCCTTTTTCTTTCGGTTCTTGTAAAGGGCTCCCTTATCATTTAAAAAATTTACCTCTTTTAGTGAACATGGATTTTAGCTCGCATCACTAAACATTATAACATCTCATTTTTCTAACTAATTAGATAGGTTGTAAATCCAAAATCATATTAAAAATACCCCATTTAAGTCCGATATTTCTTGAAAGAAGTGATTGTATAGTGAGAATGAACTAAGGTTTGTGATGGAAGGACGCACAGCCTTGTATAAACTGCCCATTTTTTTCCCCAGACACTGCTTTTACTGTAGTAGTTTGTCATAACAAACTACTACAAACTTAGCTTAAACAACACAAATTTATTATCTTACAATTCTGTAGGTAAGAAGTCTGTGACAGGTATCACTGGACTAAAATCAAGGTGTTGGCAGGGCTGTGTTCCTTTCTGTAGCCCTGGGTAGGATCTGTCTCCCTGCCTTTTGCAGCTCCTAGAGGCTGCCTTCTTCCTGGGCTGGTGGCTCCCTTTCTCCACAGCACCAACAGAAGGCCAAGTCCTTCTCACAAGGCATCACTCTGACCTCCCTTCTGCCTTCTTTCTATATTTTTAAGAACTTGTGTGATTAGATTGACCCCACCTGCATAAGCCAGGATAATCTCCCCATCTCAACTTTGTGTCTGCAAAGTCCTTTTTGCCGTGTAAGGTAACATTTTTATAGATTCTAGGGATTAGGACAAGGAAATTTTGGGGGGCCATTATTCTGCCTATCGTAGACACTCTACCTGAAATTTTGGGAGTTGTCACCAGTAGACCCAGAGGTACCTTCTGTCATTTGTTAACCCATTGAACCAGTAGCTATTGAGTACTGACTGTTTAAAAGCTATCATGCTAAATATTATGAGAGATGTCTAGAGAAATTGAAATTTTGTTGTATAAGCCGTCTCTGCCACACACAAATCTTGCATACCTTCTCTAGTTTCCTCAATAATGCCTTAACAATAATGTCTTCTTTCGCTCCTGCACTGGTTGGCCCTCTACTTTTGGACGTGGATGAAACTCCACACTGCAGGGAGTGAGATCTAGCAGTCACTGAGGGGCTGGGTGGGATCTGAGCTTTCATGGAGGGTCTGATTGATGCAACCTCAGAGTTCAGGGGAGTTAGCCTCCAGTGGGGTAAACCTTGCTCAAAGGGAAAGGGAGATGGGAGCTGGCCAATAGTCTCCCTTCCTTTGTCCATCGTGTGGACTACAACATTCTGGAGAAGTTCTGCATGCTGAGTGAATAACCTGCTGAGCAACTGTGTGTTTCTGCACAGACAGTTGTGAAGCAACAGTTAATGCAGTAACAATTTGCATTACATTCTCCTTTGCTTTCCTTTCCTTTATGCTTTACCTTTTGCCCTTTTGCTGCCTTGAGCTTGGACTTCTCAAATCAATTGTTAGCAACTCACTCCTTGCCTCGGGCTTTGCTGTCTAGAAGACCAGGGCTAAGACACCACCTAAGTGGGCCAAATGTCAGAAAACAAATGAAAAAAAATGTTTCTATATCATGAATGCTTTCTCTGTTAAAAATAAAGCCTTAATATAATGGTGAAAATTAATCTTAAAGATAATCTTAGGAGACAAACAGATATACATAATGATGAAAAGTTTAAAAAGAAACACCATAAACCTGCCTTCTTTTTCACTTTTTGCTCTTGCTCTTGAACTAAACTTCATCTGTTATCAAACTATTTAACCCTAACTTTTTATTGAGGATGAAATCTTTTTATAATCCAATCTGTTATTTTTTAAAAAAATGGCAAAAAGTATACTCACATCTGCAGGCAGCATGCTTCTTTTGAAATTCCTCTTTTTCTAAACTATGAAAGAATCATGAATTTGGAGTAAGGATTTAAGTCCTGGTTTGATTTACTGGCTAAATGAAGTGGGGGGATTGCTCTCTGGAAGGTGAGGAAATCACACTCAGGAAAAATTAACCAGCATAAAATATACCAAAATTTGGACTTTTTGTCTAGCATCAAATAAGCAGCTTTTATAAGATGTTCCTTACAAAGCCTGCCCTAGTTTCTACAAATGTCACCTACATATGCCTCATTTTACTGGTTGGCTGTCAGCTCATATTTAGAGTCTCTCTTGTCTTCCCAACAAGGTTGTAAGGGCTTGAGGGCAGGTTCTCTCTTAGCCTTTTTGATTTTCCCACAAGGCCAAGCAAAGTGCCTTTTATATGGTAGGTACAAATTAATGGTTGATTTATTATTGGAAATGACTGGCAATGATCACTCATACAGTAAATACTGAATTTAACTGAGAAATTTTAAATATGCTTTCTGTTTCTGCACAATAATCAGTGAATGAAATCAACAATACAAAGATATCTGCACCTGGCTTTGACATTCTTCTATTCAGTTGTGAAGGTCCCCTGGACGTGATCAAATGGGAGATCATAGCACAGAACTCCAGGTCCAGAAGAATATTCAGGTGCATGTTCAAATGCACTGGCATCCAGTGGTAAGTGAGAGCAGAGGATCTACGTGGGTTGCCTGAGGGATGGTAGATGTCCTTTGCCCTAAGTTATGTTATACAAATCCCTCCAGAGGACTTACTCTTTTAGCTTTACAAAAAAGTCAGCCCTGAAGAACCAAGCAGAATACATATTTGTCATCGTCGTTTCTCAGAAATAGCAATTCAAATTATATTAATCTCAGGTGGTATTTATCTTAGTTAAAGCATGCATCTTAAAGCAGACAATTTTCTTCTAGTCAAAGTGAAATTGAATGATAGTTTTAAAAATAGTCAGATTAGCCTATGGTGCACATCAAGATATAAAAACAGAAGCCAGGTCTATGCTTGACAGATTCCAAAGATAGTCTTTGGTATGATTAGTTAATACAACATTGCAGGTCTCTTTAATATTCATGAAACACTAATGTCAATGTGAGTAACTGCACAGAGCATGGAAGCCTTTTAATATGATCACCTAGGCAGCAGTAAGATTTACATTTGGGATTTTGCAATAACTAGAGAAAGAATTATGAATAATCACATGTTAAAATGCATTAATTTTACAGAATATAATGTTGCATGTATGCTACAAGAAAAAGACAGATAATTGTTACAAATTAATCATTGATACTTTTCCTAAGCTTGCTCCTTGGTCAATAGATGGAAAATGTATCTATCTATACTACAAGGCATCCAATAACTTCTATATATCAAGTGTGCAGATCTGGTGAAACCCCTCACTCTCCGCATTGAACCAAATACATTCTTCTAAACCATGTGGCAGGATAATTTAGTCAGATTATAATGGATATTCACTATTGACAAAGAGTCTGAAACAATGAGATTTGTGTTTGATGTTCCCTTCGTTCTCTTACTCCCACCCTCATACAGACATCAGGGTTGTTTGTAGACCTGCAGCAGAATTTGCTTAAAGACATTCTCTTCTTTGATTTTGAAGAAGCCTGAACTTTTTGGGTTTCTGCTAGGAGTCCCTGAGGCAGGAGGGAGAGAGGCAAGGCCCACGGGCTAGGTCAGGCACCTTTTAAGTAGCCCTACTGTATATTCCATCCTAACATCATTCTGAGTTGTAATGTCATATGTATTTGTCTCTTCCCTACTAGACTGAAAATGCTCAGTTGTTGAATACATGAATAAATATTGATACAGGCTCTTCTTGCAAGAATATTTAGTTTCTAGAACTTTTTGTTTTTGTTATGATAACATGGAAAAAGGAAAATTACATAAGCCCTCACTGATGTTTAGAAGTGGTAGGTAGGTATATTAAAAACTTTCACGAAAAGGGAAATAATATTTATCTAAAAATATTTACACAGTAGCACTGCCAGTGTTCCTATAGTAAACGAAATCTTAAAATTCAGATGAGGACTTTGGGTAGTGTGCCCTACTACATAGCATGTGGCTGGTTCTGCACGTATCAGGATACTTCTAACATTTTACTTTTTTCCTGATTATAAATACCAGTGTAATATTTGCCTGTTTTAAGAAAGCTATAATATATGGAAAAGCATCACAAAATATCATCAAAATCTTACCACGAGAATATAACTATGCTTATTTTTCATTCTTTTGAGCTTTTTCAGTGTTACGTGTGAGCATATGTGTATGCACACATATGTTTTTACAAAAACATCATCTTACTTTATATAGTGCTTTCATATCTGCTTCTTTCATTTTAATCTACTATGGTCATTTTTCCATGTGAATAAATAAGTCTATTTGTGATGATTGGATATCATTTCATTATAGGGATGTATAATAATATATTAATTATTATAAATATAATTATGAATTGATGCACACCTTACATCTCTGCATACTTGTCTGAATATCATCTTAAAATAATTATAAAGAGTATATAAATAATAATAATAAATTAAAATAATTTAATAATTAAATAATAAATATTATCTTAATATAACATACATATGGTCTTTTGGTATAAGAATACATGTTCTGTTTTTTAAACATTTTTATTATTTATTATTAGCATATTCATTATTATAAATCATGACTTTTCTATATTTCTTTTACCCTACCTATCACTCCTCAAACCCCATCTCTAGTATCCTTTGGTTTGTTCTCTCCTTCTGAAAGTTCAATGTATTGTTGTAGTCTTTTGTTTTCTTTCTTTCTTAGCACTCAGTTATGAGTGAGAACATGCAGTATTTCTTTTTCCTTGTCTAGTTTATTTCACTTAACATAATTTTCTCCAGACTCATCCATTTTGCTGCCAATGGCAGAATTTTATTCTTTTTTATGGCTGAATACTATCCCATTGTGTACATATACCACATTTTCCTTATCCAGTCATCCATCAATGGACACTTAGGTTGGTTCCACATTTTGGTTATTGTAAATAGAGTTGCAATGAACATGGGAATGCAGGTATCCCTTAGATGTGATGATTTCCATTCCTTTGGGTATATGCCCAGTAATGGGATTACTGGATCATATGGTAGTTCTATCTATAGTTGTTTGAGGAAGCTCCATACTATTTTCCATAATGGCTGTGTTGATTTATAGTTCCACCAACAGTGTAGAAGAATTCCATTTTCCCTGTATCTTTGCCAGCATTTGTTATTCTCAATCTTTTTAACAATGGCCAATCTAATTGGGGTGAAATGATATCTCATTGTGGTTTTTATTTGCATTTCTCTGATGACTAGCGGTGCTGAGCATTTTTCATGTACAGATTGGCCATTCATATGTCTTTCTTTGAAAAATGTTTATTCACCTTCTTTGCCCATTTTTTAATTGGATTACTTGTTTTTTTTTTACTACATAG
>NW_007726592.1:20724-31835 GCF_000696425.1 Galeopterus variegatus | reverse complement strand
ACCGGTCTGTATGTGGGATCCGAACCCTCGGCGGGAGCGCCGCCGCGCTTCCCAAGCGGCGCACTATCCAGTGCGCCACTGGGCCGGCCCCTCATTGTGGTTTTTATTTGCATTTCTCTGATGACTAGCGGTGCTGAGCATTTTCCATGTACAGATTGGCCATTCATATGTCTTTCTTTGAAAAATGTTTATTCACCTTCTTTGCCCATTTTTTTTAATTGGATTACTTGTTTTTTTTTTACTACATAGTTGTTTGAGTTCTTTGTATATTCTGGATATTAATCCCTGTTGAATGTATGGTTTCCAAATATTTTCTCCTGTTCCATAGGTCATCTTTCCACTATGTTGATCATTTCCTTTGCTGTGCAGAAGATTTTTAGTTTGATATAATCCCATTTGCTTATTTTTTTGTTTGTTGCTCATGTTTTTGGGGTCTTATTCATAAAGTCTTTGCCCAGTCCTACTTTCTGGAGTAAAGTCTTTTGGTCTAAGGATACATGTTCTGTTTTGATATATACTGCCAAGCATTTGTACAGAAAAACTATGTCAATACTCACCTAACAAATGGAATGTACAAACTTGCCCATTTCCTTGCATTATTAGCTTTAACTGGGCATTATTATTCTTTTACATCTTTTCCACAATAATAAGTAAAAAATGGCACCTCTTGTTTTAATTTGCACTTTTTAACTTACTAGTGGGTTTGAACTTATTTTCTCAAGTTTTTTTGTCTTTGTTTTTGCCATTATATTTTTTTGTGTGAATTGTCTCTTTGTGTCTTATGACCAAAGCCCCTACAACTTATTTTTATTTTATTGAATTGTGAAATATATAACAAATATGAGTATATCAAATATAAATAGATGATTTTAAAATTACTATAAAGAGAACATATGTGTAATGATAATGTGGGTTAAAGAAACCAAACTCTGCATGTTCCTAGGAGGTTCTCCATACCCCACGTGATTTTGCTTTGCTTCCTTGTCCCAGGTAACTGCTATGAATTTGGTGATAACCAGTAACTTTATAGTTGTTCCATTTCTGTGGACATTCCTAAACAACAGTGGCTTGTCTGCCTGTATTTGAACTGTATATGAATGAGATACGATTGCATGTTTTCTTGCATGGCTAGCTTGTTTTGCTCAATACTCTGTGTGTTTGTTCATTGGTGGAACTGCCTGTGAAGGATAAAGGGGAGACTCCTTTAATGGGTTTGAGGACTTCCCACTGTCTCAGCAAAAACTTCCTTAGACCTGCACTGCAGTCTGCAACTCCTCCTCCCCAACCTTCCTTCCCCCTCTTCATATGGTCTGACCTGCATCATGATCTGACAGCAATTCCCACCAGTGTAAGTTTCCCAGGACTGCTGTTACAAATTACCACAGACTTGGTGGCCCCAAACAACAGAAATTTATTCTCTCACGGTTTTGCAGGCCAGAGTCCAAAATCAAGGTGCCTGCAGAACTGTGCTTCCTCCAAAGTTCCAGGGGAGAATCCTTCCTTGCCTCATGATGGCCAAAAGTCCCTTGGCGTGTGACTAATGTCAATCTCTGCCTTTGTCTTTACATGACCTCCTCTTTTCCTCCCCAAATCTCTCTTTGCCTTTCTCTTATAAGGCATTATCGCTGGATTTAGGGCATATCTGGATAATGTAGGATGATGTCATTGCAAGATCCCCAATGTAATTACATTTGTAAAGACCCTTTTTCCAAATAAGGTCCCAGTCACAGATTCTGGGACATGGACATATTTTTGGGGGGCCATCAGTCAAGCTACCTTTCAGTGACATTCTCAAGATCCCTCCCCTTTATCCTTTATGTGTGGTCTCCCGATAAATCTCTTGTATGTCTAATCCCCTCTCAGCATGTGTTTCTTGAAGGACTTGAGCCAACCTAAAATTATTGAGCAAAACAAACTATTCCTAAAGTTAAGAAGGGCACAGGAAGAGCCTTTCCTATGAGACACAGGCTCAGATTGTGATGCAGATCAGACCTTTGTGAAGGAGAGGCGGGAGGAAGAAAGATTGGCTAGGAAGAATCTCACATTGAGCGGCAGCTCTGAAAGATTTGGCTAAGCTGATGGGGAGTCCCTGAGCCCATTAAAGGAGTGCTGGGCCTCACAGGCAGAGCTCACTGTAGGTTACCCATTGTACTCAGTCATTAGCAGGGAGCAGCAGCCTGAGCCAAGTGTGGCCTTAGCAAAAGTGCACAACTTCTGGGGCTGTCAGTTAATCATGCTGTCCCCAGCAACATCTGAGAAGCTCCTTTTCATGGTCTGCACAATCCACCCTTGCACTGCACAGATCTACTTTTTCCCACCCAGGTTTGGGAATAGAACCTCCATGATTCCAGTGGGCCTCTCTTTCTGAGGAGAAACTTAAAAGAGACAGCGCCATGGCCTGAATGTTTGCGTCTCCTAAAATTCTTGTTGAAACCTAACGCCCCATGCTATGGTATTAGGAGATAGAGCTTTGGGAAGTGATTATGGAACTATGTCCTCATAAAAGGTCTGAGAGAGCTACCTTGCTCTGCTACCACCTCAGGACACAGCTAGAAGTTGCCATCTGTGATTCAGGAAGGGGACCCTCACCAGACACCGAATCTGTCAGTGCCTTGATCTTGGATGTCTCAGCCTCCAGAACTGTGAGAAATAAATTGCTTTGTTTATAAGCCACCAAGTTTATGGTGTTTTGTTATAGCAGCCTGAACAGACTAAGACAGGCAGGTTATTCTCTTAAGGACAAACTAAGCCCCTGTCACTGTAGTTGGTCTCAGGGCCACATCTGGTTCTCATCCTCTTTTTCCTCCACTCTCCACTCTGAATTCCCATCACCTCAGCTGTCACCTCGGCAGGTCTTGGTCGTTTGTCTTTGGAAAGAGTGATTCAAACATTCATCGCCGAGGGGTCTGAACCCTTGGAAATCGCACCGTTCTCAGACAAGGTTTGCTGCACATGCACATTCACAGTACAATGGAGCAAGGGAGAGTTATGCTTTGGTTTCCAGACCCATGTATTCTTCCTGTGTAGACAGGGTGCCATCTCGAGGTCTCTGATTTAGTGTGCCATCATGAAGGATGGCACCTTACCTTTCAGAGTGTTGTCTCTGAGCTAGCCCTTCAGTCTTGTCCTTAGAAAGCCATTTCTGTACTATACAGGGCTGCTTGCTTCTTGATGGTCCAGTATGTGATGCAATCTGTGGTCATGGACCCCCTCCTCCATTTCACTGTGAAGCTGGTGAGGGGCTGTGCAGCAGTCTCCATTCTCCATTTACCCTTCTTTCCAGACTGTTTTCTGCTCTTTTACGCCTTGCTCTATATCCCAGGAGGCTAACCCTTTGGGATGGCATCACCAGATTGGATTCAGGCAGTGGGAGACATGTGGGAGGTTGGGAAGAAGAACCAAAAAATTGAAGAGAAAGTGGATGAATAGTTTAGGAGACTTTTTTCTGACAGACTTCCCTCTTTTGCTCCAACAGTTATGCACGACTATGTCCCTCTATGTGCTTTCTTAGCTCCTATTCTCATCAGACTCCAGATTCACTGTTTCCCAGAAGTGGTGACAGCTTCCCTCAACATTTCCCTTAAGTTTGCCCTAATTAGATATTATGTTGTGTGGGTCTGAAGCCTGTGGATCAAGCATCATGTAAGGCTCCAGACAATGGTGCTGTCTGTGGTTCTGAGGGCTGGAGAGGAAACTGTACATGGAATAAGTCTCTATCCCCGTGAGGGCGAACGCTGGCCCTTCCAGGATGGAAGGGGTCCAAAGAAGTCACATTGCTGCCAAGTGGTCACTTGATCTCTTAGAAGAACTAACCATATTGGGGGCTCTGCACTGGTCTCTGTTGCTAGCAGATTGNGTGGGAGGTTGGGAAGAAGAACCAAAAAATTGAAGAGAAAGTGGATGAATAGTTTAGGAGATTTTTTTCTGACAGACTTCCCTCTTTTGCTCCAACAGTTATGCACGACTATGTCCCTCTATGTGCTTTCTTAGCTCCTATTCTCATCAGACTCCAGATTCACTGTTTCCCAGAAGTGGTGACAGCTTCCCTCAACATTTCCCTTAAGTTTGCCCTAATTAGATATTATGTTGTGTGGGTCTGAAGCCTGTGGATCAAGCATCATGTAAGGCTCCAGACAATGGTGCTGTCTGTGGTTCTGGGGGCTGGAGAGGAAACTGTACATGGAATAAGTCTCTATCCCCGTGAGGGCGAACGCCGGCCCTTCCAGGATGGAAGGGGTCCAAAGAAGTCACATTGCTGCCAAGTGGTCACTTGATCTCTTAGAAGAACTAACCATATTGGGGGCTCTGCACTGGTCTCTGTTGCTAGCAGATTGGACATTCAGAGACAGCAGTAGCCAGGTTGGCTTTGGCAAGTGAAAGTCTGTGCGGTTGGGCCCACATCCTTCTTCAGCCGTCCCAGCTGGGCCACTGCAACCACTTCATTCATGTGCCCATCATGTCTATTCTGGGTAGCTGATGGTGAAGGCTGGCTGGTGACAACTGTTCTCTTGTCTTTTTGGTTACTGACTGAGTCCTTTGTGGTGGATACTTTAGTGAATGTTAACATGTGACACAAAAACCTCCACACTGTGCTTACTGCCCTATGGCCATTCCCAGGTCTCTTCCCCAGGCCACCTTGCCTGAGGAATGCAGTAAACAAGAACCTTTTGGATGAGCAAATGTGAGAAAGAAAATTCTAGTCTTATAAAACATCGAATAATTCAAGAGACTATTACAAATATAATATCCTAGTGAGTTTGATTAAAGTTACTATTACTTAAGATTTAGAAATCGCATATTTTTTATTCTTAGAAAGCGCCACCAACCTTATGTCAAAGAGATAGTGATGCCAAAAGAGGGAGAAAAAGAGATTGAAAGAACTTTCCTGGGTAGTTCCTAATCCTAAGTCCTCATTCTAGCTAGACAGTGCCAACACAGGCACAGGGATGAACAGGACAGACCAGGGAATGAAGCAGTGATAGGTGTGTCAAGCCAGAGAGGACATGACCTGAATTTGAGGCAAAGAACTCTTAGTAGCACGAGGGAGAAAAAGAGATTGAAAGAATTTTCCTGGGTAGTTCCTAATCCCAAGTCCTCATTCTAGCTAGACAGTGCCAACACAGGCACAGGGATGAACAAGACAGACCAGGGAATGAAGCAGCGATAGGTGTGTCAAGCCAGAGAGGACATGACCTGAATTTGAGGCAAAGAACTCTTAGTAGCAACAGCCAAATGAAAGCAAGAAAAATCAGCCTACCGCTTTAAACCTCTTTCTTGCCACCAGCTAGAATAGGAGCCTTCTGGACTTTTGGAGTAAGAAAGCGTCTGGTTTGAGGAATATGCCATAAGGGACCCTGCTAAGGGCCTTAGGAAAAGGCACAGTTGGAGCAAACAGCCTGCTGACAGTTGAGATTTGAATTTCAAATGCAGGAACTTCTGAAAGAAAAACAGTCCCAGTGCAACATAAATTGCTTCCAAACACTCAAAGACACAGAAGAAAGGGCAACAGAAAACCACATGAGGCAAAACAATTTTGATAAACTGTTATGAAATCTGTTCTCTTTTTGTGCATCCTTTTCTCCCCTTCTACCCCAAAGAAAGCAGAAAATTAATTGAAACTGTGCAGGAAGTTCCAAGAAACTCTAAGGAGGGAGGTATATTTGAAAACTAGATGCTATGACTGGATGAACAATCTCCTTTGGGGAAATATTCCTTAGAGAGAAAGAGAGATTTGTGATTGCATGTGAAGTCAGGCAGTCAACTGGTATAAATTTAACTCGCAAAGGTGGAAGCTGTGTCCTGTTAGCCAGCTTTTAAGCTATTCCTGAAGGCCCAATAAGGTGCATGCATAGCAATTAAGCACTATGTTTTGTCATCAAGCAGTCTGTCATAGATTTCAGATACCTCAACTGAAAGAACCTTCATTCTATGCCTGGAGAAAGAATCCTTTGGAGTATCTACCACTTGGTGGCTGGAGTATGAGGTGCCAACAGTGTATATGTCATATGACCAGAAACCACCAGAAGGTTAATTCTTTTCATAGAAAGGAAAATACAATTCTGTGAGCCACATCTGAAGAACTGAGAAAGATGAGTTGGAAGGCAGGTTTTAGAATAAATTTGAAATGCGCAGGCAGATTGTTGTCTTTCCACGCCTGTTTTCTTTGCATTTAATGTATCCCTACTGGTGACCCAGTCAAAGAGCAAATGTTGGGTTTCTGCATTTCAGGCTGCAGACATATTATTCTATCAGTGGGAAATAAGGTTCTCACAGTCCTATTACTGGAAGCCAAATTACTTCATCCCCAGAAGCCAAAGGATTTCACTAGCTAGCAGTGGGGAGCCCATACAAAACTGTAATTTGCAATCTGAATCTAATTCCAAACCTCATCTAAAAGAAATGGAAATTAATATATTGAAGAAACTCCCCACACTACAAGCTAGCTTCCTCCCAAATTCTTTGGAATCTATTGGTAATCAATTTCTTGAAGAATACTAGTCAGAGTTTAATCATTGTTTCACATATTCTTTTATTTTGCATATACTGACTATGATAAATATGGGTGAAGACCCATTGTGCCTGCTAAGAAACAATTTGTTACATTATCCAAAGGAATGCGTACCTTTCAAATATTACCAGCTTAAGAAGACAATTTTGCCTTTTAATAAAAGTGAAACATTTCTGTGAATTCAGCCTTAAAATAGACTGGTAGGAGAGCACTCTACCAAAGTGAGATTGAATTTAGGGACTGTCACTCCTGTGGATGGAGAGAAGGATGTGCATGAGAAAGGTCACACAGATGTAAGCTCTGGCTCTGCTCATCCGCACCCGCTCCTTTCTAAAGCTGAATTAATGCACAGGCTATTGTCTCCAGCCTCCTGACCATAACAAGCTCACGATGGAGTGAAGGAAAAGAGCAAGAGAAATTCACAACTGAGAAACGTTTCCATCACCTGAAAGGTGCTCTGTAGCTGAGAGAGGATATGGATATTATTAGGCAAGCAAACATACCACCCTGCAGTAGTGGAGGTTAGAAATGAAGGTACAGGGTTAGCCTTCTTAAAAGAAAGTTGCAAATAAAACCAAAACTGCTTCTCTTCAGCTTCTCCACTTCCTATTTGATTTCTGGAGCTCTTAACAAATAGTAAAAATTGACCAAGTTGTGTATTTCCTCTCTCTCGCTCTTTCCCAGCCTCTGCTGAAAGTAAAAGCCGAAAAGCTGAGAAAATGATCACAAGTTGGACAGAAGGGAAGAAATTGAGTCTGAATAATTTGCCAGCTGTTATTCAGTTCTGGATAACTAAAGCCGAAAGGACGCTTACCTTGATAGAGATTTTGCGGGGCTTGAAGGTCATATAAGTTGGAGGGTTTTCTTTAAGAAAACGAAAACCCATTTATGAAATCAATAACAGGTATGAAAGTACACAATTACTCAGAATGAGAAAACACAAAGAATTACAAATTTTATTTTATTTTTTTTGGCGTCTGGCCGGTTTGGGGATCCGAACCCATGCCCTTGGTGTTATAAGGCAAAGATCCAACTGAGCTAACAGGCCAGCCTGGAATTATAAATTTTAAAAAGCTGAGAAATATTTTCACATCAAGGATTTAGCATTTCTCATGTCAATTAGTGTACAAATTGTTTCCTGGTTTTTTTTTTTTTTTTCTGTTCTTACCACCACTGGAGTGGCTGTTGTCAGGACCAGCTACATATTTGCAGGGCCCAGTGGAAAATGAAACTGTGGGCCTTTTGTTCAAAAAGTGTTAAGAATTTCAAGATGGAGGCATCAGAGCATTAAACGGAGCTCGGGCCCTTCTGAATGCGGGGCCCTTTGCAACTGTGTAGGTTGCGTGCTTACAAAGCTGGTTCTATCAGCATCACAAAATACAGAAAAATAATATAAATAATATCATATTTTTATTAACTGATAGACTCACCTGTATGATACATTTTTCTACATTATTTTGCTGCATATTTTTTGATTGCCACTTCATATGACTATTTTGTAATGTCTTTTTCAATAGAGAGACTGGAAAAATAATTTAATCTTTCCTTCTGCATGTTTGATTGAAGTTTGTCTTTTTCTTTTTTTAATCACTGGCAGCTTAGAAAAGTCTCAGTGTCACAACTCATAATTGTTCACGTCATGTAAGCTTTTAGGATTGTTTTCAAATTTGGGAAAATCACTGTCAGGTTTCTTTCCTATAGGAGCTGTGAGATTTATTTTACACAGATGGTCTTCATGCCACTTGCATGCTTCTGGAGCCAGGCTTTCTAAGACGCATTCATGTTGCAGTAGGACCCCTGGCCCTGCTTTCTGTCATAACTCTGGGGGAGCTGCGAATAACATGGGTGGTGGGAGTATTCCTTGAAGACATTCATTCAGCAGAACAATAAGTGATAAAATGGAAGTGATATCTCAAACTAAATGATTCCCAAACTTGGGTTCCTCTTGGCTAGATTCCAAAGATACCCATTGCCCCAACACCAACAGACAGGAGGGGTTGGGGTTGGGTAGGGGGTCACAAAGTCAAGGTAGAAAGAGACAATGCTCATAGTTGATCATTGTTAAAATATTTCATTTCTGCAGATTTTATAATAACCCATGACATGGGAAGGGCCATGCAAGCTTAACCCTCATTAGCCTCATAGTAAATCTACTTTTGATTATAAAATCATCACATTAGCATCTGGCAATCTACACAGTTGGAGCAAAACATTAGGCCAAACACAAAATAGAGCCACAGACCTGGCACAAGTGCAAGCTGGACAAATGGTGGCCATTTGCTTTGTTAGAGGACAGGTGACTTTCAACTTCCACATGACAAGGGCTTCTGGCTGCCCTTCTGTGTTTTTAGGTGCTTCTGTGTTTTTATGTTTGCACTTAGGTAATAAAGCAGACAGCAAAGCATGATGGACAATGATACTTATTATTGTAGATTAAGTTGGATGAAAAGAGGCTATTCCCTCATTTGAAGTAAATGGCCACTTCTGAACAGATTACTTGGCATTTACTCCTAGAAAAGTACTTGCACATTTATGGCAAGAAGTGTTTTCCAGAAAACCAAATTTCTTAAAAGAAATATTTTACTCATTCCTCTATAGGGCTGGAATTATAATAACCAAGGATTGCATCTTGGAAGACGTAATTTTGCAATGCCCATTTCATATTATTTAGACACCAGGTACCCAGCATTTCACAGAGCTTGAGAGTAATGTGGCTCGCAGATATTGGTTTTACAATCCAGGTTCGAGAGACCAGCAAGACAAGGGCTATAAAACAAAGGGAACAGACTGTAATGATATGCAACAGTGCCGAATGTGTCTTTAGAGGCATCTTGCAATTCCTTGTGCCAGAGAGAAGAACAGCAACATGGAAAATTGGAAATTGGATAATCTGTCCTGATGCTCAGGGCTGCACCCTGGCTCTTTGGGGTAAATCCAAGGACCTCTTCTTCATCCTCAAACTTCTTGATCTTTTGGCCATCTTTGAGACCGCTGAACTTCCCTCTTTCTTGGACTCCTTTCTTTCCTTGACTTTGTCCTCCCCGTACTCCCTCCCCTCCTCTGACGGTGAGGCTTCTGCTCCCTCCACCACCCTCTGCTCTCCTCCACGCTCTTCCTGGGCTCTCTCCTCCTCTCTATACCTCGCTGACCCTCTCTGTGGATTCTCTTGCTCTAGCCCTCACTGCCTCCTTCTCCACCTCACCTGACCGACATGCCTGTGATCTTCCTTCTCGTGTTGCTGCTCCAATCCTCCTAGTCACTCATTTCAGAGATTTGCAGTCATGTCTCTCTCTTCCAAACTCTACCTCTGAAATCTCGTTCTCATCTGTCCTTTTTCTCTCCATCTCCAGTAGGTTATCTTGGTTTACACCCTCATCACTGCTTCACTGACTAAAATAGTCTAATTTTTTCTTTGATTCCACCCCCCATCCTTTTAGTTTATTCTAAGTATTTTCTCTAAGCACAATTAAAATATTCCATTCCACTGCCTAAACACCTTCCATAGCTCCACATTGCTATCCTTCATAAAGTACAAAATACCTTAGTACAACATTTGGAGCTTTCTATAATCTGACTTCAACACATCTCTCCAGGTTATACCATACAGCTCTTCCTCACTCACCCTTTTATTTAGTGGAGGAGGAATGAAAGGACAATGTACAATACAGAGTCTTCATGTGGATAATTGAGACCTGACCAAATTTTGTATCTTCCCCCGGAGCACCAACAAATGATTTGATGAGTGATTTAATGAGAAAGGACATGTAGCTAGGTTAATGGCTAAGGAAATGCACAGAGGGATTGGGCCAATAATGAGCACAGATGCTCTTAAATGGACCAAGCTGGAGACACAGGCTGCCCTCACCCGCAGAATGTGGAAACCCCTTGGAAAAAGCAGCTCTTCACTTAGTGAAGGCAGGCTTTGCAAATGGCCCTCAGCACCATTCCTGGAACACTGAAATCTTATAAAAATCATTATTAGTGGACTGACAATTTCTGCCTTTCTTTATGAAAATGACAAGGAAATGCTCCAGAATACCCACCATGACATGCTTTCCTTAGGTCTCCTATTATCTCTTTCTTTGCAATAATATTTTATGTCATCTCTTGTGAAAAGCTAATTTTAAGGCAGTTTTCTCTACATTATCTTTTCTCAGAAGGAGGTCGGATCATTTGGGACATAAGAGGAAGTAAGGAAAATGCATTAGGTAAAATGAAGGCTAATGTATTAGGGAAAAAAAGTGGCACTGTGATAAAATACAGACAAAAATCACTTCTCGAATTATTTTTTCCTGTTAAATCATTGGAAGAAAAAGTATGATGAGACAATATGTGTTCTTATTCTTAAACATCCAAGTCCTATTTTGGTCTACCTCGATCTACTTATATCAATTACACACGTGTAATGAAATTTACCTCTAGCACACTTACGTTGAGCTCATACCTCATCCCCCACTCCTCCACACACACACATACACATGCCACACATATTCACACCATATTTGAAGGAATAAGATGAATAAGACCAGCATTTAAAGCTCATTTGAAATCTATTGATATATATTTTTAACTGATAGCAAACACTCTTACTTTAATTACATTT